>NW_005842715.1:145935-150506 GCF_000455745.1 Alligator sinensis
TTTCCCCAGGGCCAAGCTGGGAAGGGCCTGGACTGGCAGCACTTTAAAGCCTGCCAGGCCCGGGTCGTAGTAGCACAAGTGCGGTGGGAGGCACAGGAAGCCATAGCCTTGCCTGGGCTCTGTCACTGCAGGGGGACTGGGCAGACCCACGAGTCTTATTACTGTGGCAGGCCAGGCCCCACCTGACCCCTGTGGGGACCTGGCATCCCCCTCCTTCTCTCCCTCTCTGTGGTGGTGGGATCCAGGCATAGGAGAGGTCCTCAGCCCTGGCTCCTTCTGCAGCTCCAGCCCCTGCCCATGGGGGTTAAGGGAAGCTGTAGCTCTGTAGCCGAGAAGGGTCCTCCTAGTATCTTAGCTGTGCCTGCAGCTCCCTGCCAGCAGCTTGGGGCTGTGAAGTGCCAGGAGCATGGTGAAGACAAGGGGCTGGGGCCATTCCTGCCAGAGGTCACTCACGATACAGTAAATGGTAAGCAGTATAAATATAATTGTCATTTAACTGTTTACATCTCTAAGATGGGTTTAGACAACAGGAGTTCAAAGGATGAGTGTAACAGCATTGTTCAGAACAACACTGCTGTCTGAGCAAGTCGGTGGCCTAACAGTCTCTCTCTTGTAGGCATCATAGAAATGGAAGGACTTTCAGGAGCATAGTGAGAACTTTGTGGAAGTTTTATGGGAGGGCTCCCTAAGTGTGAAGAGCAAAAGCATAGGGGTGATTGTTTTGAAAAATTAGTCGGTGTTGGAAGACAGGCTTATTTGTGAGAGAAACAATGAGCCTTACTTGCAAGAACCTTCATGGCCTAGTTTTCAGTATAACCCATCAAAGAATAAGAAGAGCCTGAAGCATTATGCTGGGAGAATGATTTTTGGCAGTAGTTTTTTAAATGGAGGAGTATGATTGCAGTGAAATAATCAAAACATGATATGACATCTTGGATGAGGTCTGTGGGTGGATGGATGGATGAATAGGAAAGAATTCGTTCTAGAGATGTTTATTCAGGTTTTTCCTGCGTTAGTCTGGACGTCTGAATTAACTACAGTATCCAGGTTGTAGGTCTTGGTAAGAAATAGAATGGCTGTATTCTCCTGGTAAAGTATCAAGGAGGATTTGGGATAAGTGGAATTAAGATTTCTTTTTGTCTCGTTGAGTTTGAGCTACTGGTGAGCTGTCTATAAAATGATTCGAGGGGGGTCAAGATCTAATTTGGACAGACAAAAATGAGTAGAGATCTAGTTTCTCAATATATATGGTAACGGATCTATATCTCTGGATAAGAAGCAAGGGTGCCCTCATTCTTTTACCGAATTCACTATACAGTTGGAAGAGAGGTTGGGCACTGTCTGGGCACAAAATGCCCTTCAGGTCTGATTTTGTGCTTGGAAACTTGTCCATCATCTTCTCAATTGTACACCTGATCCAATAAAAGATATCATTAAAATACCCCTTCCCTATGGTACATCTCCTGGACCATCACGTCAGCAGCAACACTCCAGGCTCTCTGGGTAAGATGTGGTAATGGGAAATGAGAGCAAAAGGCCTTGTCAAATCTGCGTGTTTGTCAGGAAGCTGGAGGGGGAATATATAGGATCTTCTGAAGGGACAAAACTCTTGAAAAGGCAGTTGACTCATAAGGTGACTTGAAGGTGATTTTTATTTTTTTTTTATTTATTTAAATGCAGTATCTTTTTAGGAGAAGCATGCTTTAGTTCATACTTAACACCCCTTTGTTACCAATCATTGCAGTTATATAGGTGAGATGTTGTTGCTAATAGTCTGTCAGCGTTGTTCTTGGTAGCTAGTTCTCACTGGTCCATGCACTTGTTGAGCTTGGTGGAAGGTGAATAGTTTCTATTTTCTTAAATATTTTTTTTTTCTGTGGAACAGCAAGCAGGTACACATGCTCCCTAAGACTATCTATAGGGTGCCCTGGAGTGTAATGCCTCTAGAAATGGTCTAAATGAGCAAGTGTGTTGCTCATGAAGGTGAATTTATAAGATTGGATAGAACACTTGACTAGTCCTTGGCTGGTAATGTTATCCCTCAACATACATCTTTGATTGTACTTGATCCCTGTTTTGGGAATTTTGAGCCTGCTATCTATGGATATTGCACTAATGTGCCTAGGAAAATGGATAGCAGGTTGAAAGTGACCAACCAAGGGCAGAATAGTCCTGCTTGAAGGTTCTGGTTTGTGTGAGTAATTACTGAAACAACCACATCTAACTGAGCAGAACTTGAATCCCCACAAGGATGCTACAACCTGAATGTTCATTTTGGTCCTGTGGTGTATAGTCTTGTTGGGCAATCCTAAAAAGATACTAATGTGCCAATTTGGCTATCTGTCTTCTCTTCTCCACAGTACAAGGGGAGGTCTGATAAGTCTTCAAATACCTGAAGGGTGATTTACAGAGAGAATGCGGATGGACTTTTCTTTGTGGCCGTAGGGGATAGGAGTAGGAACAATGGACTCGGGCTTCAACAGAAGAAATGTAGGTTTGAGACTAAGAGCAACTGCTTGACTATGAGTGTGGCTACACATTGGAGCAGGCTACCTAGAGAAATGGTGAACATTTTTGAGAGCAGACTGAACAGATACATGGCTGGGATGTTTTAGTTAGGGGATGGACCTGCCTTGAGCAGGAGCTGGACTAGAAGATCTTGTGAGGTTCCTTCCAGTCTTGTTGCTGTGATCCCAGTTGACACAATTCATAGATTTGCAGAGTGAAGATAGAACAGATTCCTTTCTAAGAAGAAGGTTTGGGTGGAGAAATCCTAGGTCTTGGTATCTTCCTGAACAGAGTAATCTGATGTATTGTTCACTGACATGAGTAGACGGGCACTTGAAAGTAAGATTTCTGAGGGAGATTCCCATGTTTTATGGGACCAGCCTGGCTGTGGAAAGCCAGAGGAGGCTTTATGGATAATACTGTAAGGATTTGTTATATGCAAGAACAAACTATAAATTGTTATGGGTGTCTCTCTCTCTTCCCTCCTATAGCCAACAACACAGCAGTCTCCTCAAGATGAGCAGGAAAAACTCCTGGATGAAGCCATCCAGGCTGTGAAGGTGCAGTCTTTCCAGATGAAGCGATGTTTGGTAAGAACATGTCTGTCCCCCCCCAATCCCTGGAAATGCAATAAAATCTCCCGGTATGCTTCTGATATGTATGCAGGCAAATCAAATTCAAAACATGGATTTACTTGACTGAGGAAACATAGCCCCTTATGCACTTTGGCAGCAGCCCTTGTGTTGAGTAGAAGTGACTCTTCCAGCGAAGTGTGAAACTGGAGCACTTCTTGAATCAAATGGATTCTGCTGCAAAGGGAAATGCCGATAGCTGGCATTCTAGCAAAACTTCAGTACGTTTCATTCAGCATAAGGAGATGAGATTGGCATAAGTCTTAGGAAGCCTAGCATGGGTGAAGAACTAGTTTCATTTGCCAAAGAATTCTTAATGCTCGATAGTTGAATTTAAATATGAATTTGAGATGCTCTTGAATATACGACCACTTTATAGGTGTTCTCCATCATATTGTCTTGTGCCTGTAGCCAAAGGGACTGGAATGATAGTATTATTTGACATGGGTGTTTTCTTTGTTCAGGTTTAATGCTATCTTAGCATTTTCAAAACAGCCTTTGGAGAAATGCCAGCTAGGTATCTTTTTTTTTTCCTTTTTAAACTGGCATAACTGAAAAATATTTGACAGAGTATTTGGAAATGGATATGTTTTCTGTATTGATGAGACTGGAGTATCAGTGGCAGATTACTCCCTCCCCACTCAATACAAACACTGTAGTAGCTTGTTTTATGGAGATTTGTTTCTAGGCTCATGGATGTAGGGGCTGCCTTTCAGGGTGAAGTGCCAGATAATCATGTATGGCATTATCTGTGCCTTTTTGTTTTGTCACTCTGCAATAATAAATCATGACTGTTTGTAAGATTCTGCTATTTTTATTGCCAGGGAAGGGAAGACTAGAAGGGAATCTGGCCCAAATCCTTGCAGATGTTTGTTCTAATAATGAGAGCTCTGTTTAATCTGCTGGAGCAGGGGTGGCTAACCCACAGCACAAGGGGTGGCACATGGCAGATCGGGCAGGGGAGAACTGCAGCAGATTAGGGCAAGAGGGAGAGAGCAGAGCAAAGGGATTGCCCTTCTGAGGGGGTGGGGTTTATCTTGCTGTATGCCTTTCAAAAAGCTTGGCCCCAGTGTGCTAGATGGTACTTCCCAAACTCTGGCAGATTGCACACCACCACCAATTTAAAACTATATGCCCTTAAATACCATCAGATGGGGAGGGAGGTGTATGGGAGGTTTGTGAGGGGCTGTGGCTGTGTGGGGGGGAGCATAGGGTATGTTGGGGAGTTGTGTGTGTGTGGGGGAACCCCCCTGCACCCTCTCCATGGTGCAGCAGCAGGTGCAGGTCCTCGGGGCACCCAGCAGAGCACGGCTCCAGCCAGCACTGCTCATCGTGGTGAGGGGTGTGTATCACTGGGCAGTCTATCGCTGTTTTTTCCTGAACTCGCCAGGAAAAGGAGAGAAGCCCTGCACGCTGGAGCTGACTGCCTTC
>NW_005842715.1:150516-158353 GCF_000455745.1 Alligator sinensis
CCCCCCCCCCCGCCACAAGGTGTCTGAGGCTTCCCTCCTGTGCTGCGCAGTCCCAGTGGGGAAGGCAGTCCACTCCAGTGCCTGGGGCTTCCCTTCCATGCTCAGTGTGTGCGAGAGCTGCACGTGCACATGGGGAGTGCTGGCGATAGGCGGCCCGACAGGTTGTCTGCACGCGTACCACAGATGGGGAACCGCTCCGCTAGAGCATTAGAGCTGTGCTTCACAACTCCACCAGCTTTACCTTCTGGCTCAATCGCATCATGAAGAGTTGCAAAGCTGTTTTGTACTGGTCTTCAGGACAGGACAGAATTGATACCCAAGTGTAAATAACTAAATGTTATCTTTATTAGCTCCTTGATGTTCTAGATCCCTAAACCAAGAAATGAAAAGGATGACATTTTCACTTTCTTTTGGAAAATCTAGTTTAAGTATCTCTAGCCTGGACCGGTCACTTAACTTAATTTGAAGCAGTTCACCCACATAACGCCCTATGACGTGTAAAATGGAAGGTGGGAAAATGACCTCACTTCTTTAGTTCAGACTACGTGGTTGTCTAGACTGGAGAATAATCGACACTGCTAATGGGTTTTTCCCCATCTTGCATTTTGGTTTTAGGACAAGAACAAACTCATGGATGCTCTGAAACATGCCTCCAATATGCTTGGGGAGCTGCGGACTTCTATGTTGTCTCCAAAGAGCTATTATGAGCTTTGTATCTTTTGCAAGGTAATGGGTAAATAATTTGAGGCACTATATGTTGGATTCTATTAACTCCTCATGTCTTTTAGTTTATAATTCTTAGCAAAGCTGAAGTCTTGCTAATACTGCCTTATTCAATGTTCTTTTTATTCCCTGTTAAAACTTTTCTGAAGTAGTCCATGATTCCTCTAGAAGTGTTTGCTGCTTTGAAAAATGTGAAGCAGCATAGGGACTACATAGCCCAGGACTCTTAACAGATCATTTTTGGTGCTAATGGACTTTATGGTTTTCTTTGGCTTGCACGGGAGTTAGAACTAACTAGTTCCTAGGCTTGTTCTGCACAGAAAACAAGGGAGTTTCATTTTTATCTTTGCATCAGTCCTGTCTTCTTAATCTGTAAGAACATGGTGTAGATTAGGCAACAGCTGTTTGTCCCTTTTTTATAAAAGCTGACAGGTTAGTACAGCTAACTTCTTAACATGATCTCTTGAGCAAGGAAGGAACCAGGAAGTTATTTTTCATAATGCTGTTAATACAGGGTGATCGTATCACCCTGTTCCTGTAGTTTACTATTGTATTACAAGCATGCTACTTAAGCTGAAATGCTCCCATTCCTCCCTTCCCATTTCTGCTTTGACTTCCTCTTCCTACTTCTGGTTTCTTTTCTCTATACCCTTCCCCACCCACCCCAGGATGCACCTTCCTCTTTCTCTGTGGTAAGGAACTTCATTTTTAAAGTTTTTAGCTGCAGTGCTGCTTGTTAACCTCCAGTTTCATGTGTCAAAGTTTAAAAAAAGAAAAAAGTGCAGTGTTCAGTCTCATTGGGGTTTTAAGCCCATTTGGGGCATTGTCTTTATCTGAATACACTTTGAGTCATCCTTAACCAAAAGCAAAAAGATATGGCTATTTCTGATGAACTGCACTACCTGGAAGTATACCTGACGGATGAGTTTGCCAAGGGGAGGAAGGTGGCCGATCTTTATGAACTAGTCCAGTATGCTGGTAATATTATCCCAAGACTGTAAGTAACTGAGAATGGAAGCCTTCGTGAATGAATGTTGCTTACTACAACTTTGGATCTAGCAACTCTTAACCTGGAAACTCTTCTCTTATCGGGATTTCAAGGTCCTGAGGTAGAAAATCTTCTAGTCTAAGGCACTGGCCAGGGTTCTACTTGAGATTCTTAGGCCACTGAATATGGTGCCTGTTACAGCTAGTTAGCTATGCTGTGTCCTGTGGTATTGTACAAATAACTTAATAATTTTACAAAATTGGCTGTACTGGATATTGGCCTGATGGGGCTGATTAATTTGGCTGATAAATGCTCATGCTGCACGCAGCCGCAAGGAGCAGAGCCGGCAGCATGGAGAGCTGCCGGCAGCTGGCTAATTGGAAAGGTGGGGGCAGATCAACACTCTCACGGTGATGGGGGCAGGTGCTGCCCGGGCGGGGTTGTGGGGATAGAGGTGCAGCTTATGTTGGGTGGGGGGCAGCTCCCACCACTGCTTGCACCCCGGGGGGCTGTACCCCTTCCTCCAATCTGTTCGGGGGGGGCTGGAGCCAGCGCTGTGTGGCTCTTGACAGGAGCTGGGCTCAGGGGGTGGCAGTGGCACTGGGAGGGGCTGCAGCCACACTAGAATTTGCCACTGCTCTGCTTGTAGCCCTGCTGCCACCAGGCACAGCCTGGATCCATATCTTTCCTGCACCTACACACTGGGAAGAGCTGAGGCTGCGCTGAGCAGCTGGCGGCAGCAGCACAGAGAGAAGCTGCGGCGAAATTTGGGGTGGCTATAGCCCCTCCCAGTGCTGCTAGCACCCAGTCCAAGCTCAGGACCACCAAGAAGAGTCTCACAGCACTGGCTTCAGCCTGCCTGCCCACCCTGCGCAGAGCTGGGGGCACCCCGCCCTCCCAGGGAACTGCCCCACCATGAGCCGCAGCTCTGTCCTGTGTCCCCACCTGGGCAATGCCTGCTCCTGCCCCCTGCCTCCCTCCTTCACTGCGGAGACATTGATTTTCCCCCCCCGCCCCCCCATGCCCCTTTCCTCCCCCTTCCCTTCCACCACAACAGATTTACCACCTGGAGGTCTCTGCATTGGATCATTATCGGCCGATATGCCTCCTTAAATATCAGCTATTGGTATCGGCCCCCAAATTCTCTATTGGTGCACCCTAACTACTAAGGTATAGTTCACTTGAAACTAGTGCAAAGTGTATGTATTAATGGTTATATGTACTTGGCCTTCCTTACCTCTTTGGCTGAAGCTGTAGTCTTTCCTGAGTGTATTCTTCTGCCCATGTGGAGCCTGTAATACAGGTCTCCAGGTACAAAGCGCTGCCAAAACAGCTTTCTTGTAAGATTAGGACCTTTAGGAACCCCTGTGCTGCACGGGTGCTGAGCACTTCCAGTTCTACTTTAAGCCACTGATAGTGTGAACTTGTGGTACTTGGTATATGGCCTCACAGTTATTAACTTTTCCTAAAGCTTTTTCCAGTAAATCCTTACATGCTCTTGTATCTTTGTATCGAATAAGGGAATGAGTACAGGGTTAGTCATGAGAAGCTTGATTACAGTCCTCCTAGGCTAGTATTTTGTAGTGTGTGACTCTTCAGTAGTTTCACCTTTGTATTTTTCCTTATCAGTGGAAGATGCTTCTTCTCCACTATCCTAACAGGCATGTTGGGAGCATTGATAAGCTAGTTTTTACAATGGTTTGATATATAAAATACTCTAATCAAGGTCAACTGTTTATTGCTACCAAAACATACTGTGTCTTTTTATCACTCCCCTCATGGTAAATGCTTACATTTTTATATACCCATCCTTTCCAAGAGTCTTGATAGGGTGGAGAGGTGGCAGAAGCAAACATCAGCCCCTAAACAGGCTGTTGCTTTCTATTTAAAGTTTCAATACAGAGGGTTTTTTTTCCCCCCAGTAACACCTAATTATTTCATTATGCTTAAATCCTGTACGTATTAATCAACCAGATTCCTTAATTCTGTTTTTCTTTTCTAGCTATCTTCTGATAACAGTAGGTGTTGTTTATGTCAAGTCCTTTCCTCAGTCCAGGAAAGATATTCTGAAAGATCTGGTGGAAATGTGCCGTGGTGTACAACATCCTTTAAGAGGCCTGTTTCTTCGAAACTATCTTCTTCAGTGTACCAGGAATATCCTGCCAGATGAAGGCGAGCAGACAGAGTAAGAGAAATGTGATACGATGGCAAGGCTGGCTTCTTCTTGAAATGAGGAATATGTGGATAACTTTTTTCCCCTTTTTGTTCTGCATTCTCAAGGTGTGAAATGGGCACACGTTTCTCAACTACTGGTTGTTTGGATAGATGATAGAGAAATCTTGTCTAGTCTTTAGCTTGGCTCTAAACTTCTCATTTTGTTTTCCTAAACATGTATAATCTGGCTCACTTTTTAAGCTTTGGGTGGAAATCTCACTTCTGAGAGTAAGAGGGGGCAAGTACTTTTTATTATTCTTAAATATATTTGTAATGGAAACAAAACCTTTAACCTCTATCCTCCATTGTAGTGAGGAAACCACTGGAGACATCAGTGATTCAATGGATTTTGTGCTGCTGAACTTTGCTGAAATGAACAAACTCTGGGTGCGAATGCAACACCAAGGACACAGTCGAGATAGGGAGAAGAGAGAGCGGGAAAGGCAGGAACTTAGAATCCTAGTGGGAACAAATCTGGTTCGCCTTAGTCAGCTGGAAGGTGTTAATGTGGAACGATATAAACAAGTAAGACGTCTTCACTCTAAAGCTTCCTTGTATCAGTATTTGCTGTTGATTGTATTGTTCAGAATAGTACAACCAAAAAATATAGCAATATGAGTAAAATAAGATTACCCAAAGATCTGAGACCTGTTCCATCAACTGTTTGGATAATTGATATGTGTATGTGTACTCAAAGTGGAAGTTCTTTAATGAAGATTTAAAGCTGTGCTAAGAGATGCTGTGTATGTGTAAGCAGTGACGAACAGCGTTGCGAACCACTACATTGAACTAAAGTGAGAGATTTCTGTAGACATGCCCATTTAGACGGCTGTATTACATTTCCAGTAAGATGGAAGCTGTGAATACTAACATGAAAAATTTAATCTACAGCATTGAATTACGTGGCATGTAGTGACAAGACACTAACCTTTGACCTGGAAGTCTAAACTTTTTTTTACATGGCTAAACACTAGAGAAACTTTAGGAAATGTATTTGAAGTTTCATGATTTGTTTTAATTTTGTGTGAAATGAGGATGAACAAAGGAAAAAATGCAACATCCTTTGTTCCTGTTGCAGATTGTTTTGCCAGGGATATTGGAACAAGTGGTAAACTGCAGGGATGCTCTAGCTCAGGAGTATCTCATGGAGTGCATTATACAGGTAAGCTGAGGAAGGGGGCAAAAATAGTGCATGTAAGTGACTATTTTGATCAGTTTATGGCTTGTGAGGGGTGGGTGGTTGCATTGTGCAGCTCTTGGGACCAAGTCATTGACTTCCGTGTAGAAAAATGTAGACATTCGATACCATCGGTGGAATTAACGTGGCCTCTTTTACTGAGCTATAACAGTCACTTGCGAAAGCTCTTAGAAGCTCTTCCTGTTCTATAACGGATATCAAAGTATTCATCTTGTATGTGGTTTTAGTCACTTGACCATCTTGCTGCTGTTCACCACCATCATGCTGCCCTTCCCCTTTTTCTCATTGGTGTTGGGTTGGTCCTTTTTTAGTTCAAGGCTCTGAGACTTCTGGGTGGTGTCTTGACCCTTGTTTCCTTATGCTGTTCTCATAATCTGGTGTCTGGTAGAACAAATGGCAACTTGGGGGCATGGGTAGAGGAGTGTGAGGCTGGCTGGCTAACTGGTTTGTTTTTTTTTGTTTTTTCCTGTCTACACCCAAAGCTTTTAGTATATAGTCTCCCTCCTTGTTTTTCTGTCACAGATGGTCTAAGCTTATTGGACACTTAAACTGAATGATGGGAACAGGTTTGCTAGAGTGCTGAACTATTCCTTCATTTTATTCTCATCTGTCCAGTCTTATTCTACTTCTTGAGTCTGTTTTGAGAAGTGAGGACTCTGAGAGTAGTCTCTCTTGCACATCATGAAACATTTGCTATGCATTTATTTCCTTTAACTGGCAGTGGTGTTAAAGCTCAAGATATGAGTAATGGCATACGCACACTTGGTAATTTTTTTTACATGGATTTTTAGGTTTTCCCGGATGAATTTCATCTCCAGACCCTGAATCCTTTCCTCCGAGCCTGTGCTGAGTTGCACCAAAATGTTAATGTGAAAAACATAATCATTGCTTTAATTGACAGGTGAGTCTGGGGAAGCATTTTGTTGAATAAATATTGGCTCTGTAGAATTTACAATGCTAAGTAGTCTCAGTGCAAACAGTTTGTGACCTTCTAGACGCTTGGTCTTTTGAATTTGTAATGCTGTCTGATTTTTTTTTAAACTGCATTATTTCCATACTTTTAGCTCCTGATTTTATAATTAAAACTGATGAATAACTTCTCTTATCTTAACAGATAAGATAATTATATATGTTGCTTTCATTGATTCCCTTCAGCACTGATATTATTTCTAAAGAACAATTGTTTTTGTTTTCTTTGAACTCTTGCTTTTTGCAACTTCCAGTGATGTTGCAAGAGTTGATTTGTCTGCTGTAAGAATTGATGCAACCTTGTGAATCCTCACTGAATAATTTCTTGGTTATTCTTGGGGAAATGAACAAATGAAGCTAGCTACATAATTAAGAGCTCAGATGTGGTCTCATGAACCAGAGCAGCAGCCACATTCAGCCTTGAAGCTTGTATTTTGGCAATTATGCCTCTCATGCAAGTCTCTAGCATTTCCTTGTACATGTGCCTTATATAGCACCCTGCCCGTTTAGTCCTAAATACATGTCATGCAGGCTGAGGAGGAAACACTCCTTTGAGGAGGCAAAACATGCTTCGTTTCACAGACTCGTCTTTGAAATAAGCTTTTTCCCTTGGTTTTCTATTCATAATTGTAAATAGCTATGATTTTAACTTTTTTCTTTTATTCTAAATATTCATGCTCAGAGTACTTCATCACAAGTTTTGTTTCATACTACTGCTCTTTGTAGGGGGCAAATCAGTATTCTCCATGCTGTGTGTATAAATGCTTACTGCAGTTACAGTGCTGCTGGAGGGTGGATTTTCCAGCTGCTTATAGCCACATCAAAATTATATATTTTGTGTGGGTGTTTCTCCCAGTTCTAATGTATGCAGGCGCATCTGCTTTGTCTCCTTATGTTCTTAACGGAAGAAGAGATCTTGAGAAACCAAGTCCTTGTAGAGCCAAGTATACAGCAAAGAAGTCATAATACCAGTCTGGTTAATATACTGGTTTGCCTCATCTGTCTGATGCTACCTCCTAAATCTGACCCCCACCCACACCCCACCCGCCTGGAGATGGTTGTTATTCAGACATGAAACAGGTATTCACCTGACCAAATTGGGCTGTTGTGGCCTCAAGGTCTTTCCCCTCACTGCCTGTTCCATGTTTTGTTGTCATAGGAACTTAGTTTTCCTTACAGCCCTCCTTCCGAACTGAGGTCCTGACTTGTAATAGCTTGCACAGTCTAGACTGGGAGATGGCAGACCAGTTTTGGGGTTGTTTTTTTTTTCAGGATAAGGTGATCCCAACTTTGAATCCAAATCTGAAGATTCGATGCTGATTTAGAGGATCAGCAATTCGGCCATAGAAACAGCTTTAAGTGTTTTTTATCGTACTTCAAGGTACCAGGTACAGCTTGTGAATGCTGCATTGCTGTGGCGGATGGAACATCCCACAGGAGCTTGGCGGTGAACCCAGAAGTGGACTGGAAGTACTTCCAATCCACTTCCTGGTCCGCTGTGGAGCGTGTGGCCCTCCCTGCCCCCGCATGCCCCCGGGTTAGCAATTGGCTGCATATGGGACCCTGGGTGCCCCCCCAGATTCAGGGGGCACCAGTTGCTGAGCTGGGGGGGCCCCCTGGCATGCTTCCCAGCAGGCCCGGAAGTGGACTGGAAGTGCTTCTGGTCCGCTTCTGGGTCCACTGCTGAGCACGCTGGGGACCTCCCTGCATTCCCGTGCAATGCTCCATCCACCCCAGCATCTCGG
>NW_005842715.1:158363-162732 GCF_000455745.1 Alligator sinensis
CACTCCACCATCTCAGCATTTACGAGCTGCTGCTACCTTGAGGGAAGTAGAAAAAACATTTAAAACTGTCTGTGTCCAAATCGTTGAATCTCTCCGAATTGATTCGAAGGGTTCAATTTAATTCGGAGAGATTAAAGGGTCTCTTGATTTGATTCGGATTTGAATTGGGCCGAATCTCCACCAAATCCAATTGGGGACCAAAGCTCTTCGCACAGCCCTAATATAGCATTATGGGAAACTGGGAGATGCTTTTGGTGTTGTATCAGTCATGTGCAGGCAAGACCCAGCTTTATAACATGCTTATTTCTGCCATGAATTGATCGTTCAATTGGTTGTCCATGTCTGCATCTTGATTTCAGTCTGGTTCTGGAATACCTAAAGTGCAGAGGGAGGCGTGGAAGATTTAACTTTAATCAATTCCCTATAATCAGACCTTGCACAGATTGTCAAGCGGATTAGTAGCTTTGGGTCCTCGCTGTGTCAAATTCCCTGTGCACAGTGGGTACAAATGTGGCTTTCTCTGCAGCCGCCCAGGATGCTGTTAGACTCTTCTGAGTCTCTGAACATGCTGCCTTTTTATATATGTTCTGTTGCCCTGGATAATTGCCTTGATGCCACAGCAGGAACAAGGAGGGAAGGTATCTTGGCTTTTGAGTATGTGTCACAACTAGCACAGCAGAATTGTTGGCAACCTCACAGTGTATGGGTGGGTTGACTCCAGGCTTATGTGGCCCTGTCACTTCATTGGGAGCAATTCATCCTGGTCATTCTGTCTCTTCTAGAACTCTGAATAAAACTTGCCTTTTTTAAAAAAAGGTTTAACCTTGTGTATGACTATTGATGACTTGCCACTTGAGGGTAGGGGATGGGTGTGTAGCTTTTTCTTGCAGGCACTTGTATTGTGAAGCATTTGAATGATACTAAGCAGCATTGGTGAGAGCCTGGTGCTGTAGTGCTGCCCCATAGCAGGGAAAACATTGTTTTGCTCCTCTTAGAGCTGTTTTACCTTTAGCGATTTTTTTAGCTGTAAATTGGGGGGTGGGGTATAGGGGTAGGTGGTGTGAGCATGGCTTTTGATTTCTCCTTCAAATATAGCATCAAGAGTAGGCAACCTATGGCCTGCAGATCAGATCTGGACCATGAAGAGACTGGATCCTGTGACAGCTCCGGGAACTGACATCCAGCTCCATCCACAGCTGCAGAGGATGTTTCCCCAGAGTCCTGTTGCCTGTCATGTTCAGTTTTATTCTCTCTGCCACAGCAGTGGTGGTAAATCTATGGTCTTAGCACCTGTCTCTTCTGTCTGTTCCCTTCATGGCTTCTGCTGACTTGAGAGGGGGGGGGGGAGGCTGCAAGCAGCAGTCTGCAGTAGCAAGAAGGTTGCTAACCGCTGATCTAGGTATTTCTAGTGCATGTGTCGGCTATTAATAGATACTGCTCCTTTGTTGCTCCTGTCTTTGGCAGATGTATGTTCTATTCATAAACAAACCTGGCTCTTTCACACTTGGAGACCCCCTTTTTTACTGCTTGCACAGGTCAAAGGTGCTGATCTGACTTCAGCTTCAGAAGTCAAATGTGTGCGTTACTAGCAATCTAACTTATTTCCTAAACACTTTTCTCTAGAAGCTACTTCAAAGAGGAAATAAAACAGTGGTTGTCTATACTGAGCAATGCCTTCTACACAGAACACACAACATGAAGGGCTAAATCAGAATATAACTGATGTATGGCTGTCCTGGTGTAAAGGAGTAGGATACATGCATGCAGTATCCATGGAATGTGAGGAGATCCAAACTTGAGTTGCTTTCCTCTCTTTTTGCAGACTAGCTTTATTTGCACACCGTGAAGATGGTCCAGGGATCCCAGCAGATATTAAGCTTTTTGACATCTTTTCACAGCAGGTGGCTACTGTTATACAGGTGTGTTCCATTCTGTACTTATTTAGTTGTTTAGTAGAAAGTTTTTTACAAGCCTCTTGTGTCTAACTTCATGCTGTTTCAAATTCCAGTCTAGACAGGATATGCCTTCAGAGGATGTAGTGTCGTTACAAGTATCACTTATTAACTTGGCTATGAAATGCTATCCGGATCGTGTTGACTACGTTGACAAAGTGTTGGAGACAACTGTGGAAATCTTTAACAAACTTAATCTAGAACAGTAAGTGAACTTTAACTTTCTGCAACAACCATGTGAAGTCAAGTTTTACTTTTCCCATCAAAATACAAAGCCAAGACACCTGCCACACAATCTTAAGATTTGTTTGCCAGCCAACAAAATGTGTACTGTTGCATAGATTTCTGACCTTGCCATTCATTGAAGGTGAGCATGGCACCCTGTAGATTGGCTTCTTCCAACTGAATCTTCCCCAGAAATTAAGAGGTCTAGAATAAATTAGGTGCATTTTTTTTTTTAATTTGTCTTATACAGATGCTTTAACTGGTCCTGATGAGTATATAGCATTCTGATTTATGGTGTAGATATTCTAGACTTATTTCTAAGGAGATGCAAATTATATATAATCATTTTTCCTCAGATCAAAACATACATTTCTTTATAGCATTTTAGTTAGCAGTGGTCCCCAAACTGTTTTAGCCTATTAGCAACATTATACTTGGCTCTCCCTGCCAACATTGGTTCAAATTCCAGTTTACTCTCATCTTTAGCAATGTCATCATCCTAGTTTGAGGATCACAGTTATAGATACAGATTACTCAGTGTCTGAAAACTATTTGGAGTTGTGTATGTGGCTTTTTTCCACTTTAGATTTTTATTGTTCTTCGTATTGAGCTGAAGAGAGTGTTCTTTGTTTTTCCTGGGTCAGTTCATGGTGATAAGTGTCTCTGAACAGAAGTTGCTTAAACAAAACAACCAAACCCTGTTTCTCATAGTCAGATGATTCTTCTACACTTGGATTCACACCCCTTTCCTTCTATAGCATAGCTCTACCTCTGGCCTTCCATTACACAGCTTCATAATGATCTAATGATAGGTAACATGCTGTTATGAGTAGCCTTCCTTGTGGAGGGATTGATCGCAGGCACAGCAATTTTTTTTTTTTCCTCTTCCTGTTTCTCATGATCATTATGGCCATAATACTACCCTACTACTACTGCTATCTCAATTTGGAATTTGTCTTAACTTACACCTTAATTGCCATCAGGCTCTGTGTAGAGGGGTTTTTTTCTGTCCCACTGTAGCAAGTGGCTGAACATACATATTGCAACATGTACACACAGTGACACTGTCTTGTTAGGAAACATCCATTTCTAGTATCTGCTGCAATGTTTTGAGTTTTAGTATCAAGCAATGTGTATGAAAATATCTATTTTCTAATCAGTTTCTTCTTTTTTCTTTTTCTTTTTTTAGTATTGCAACAAGCAGTGCTGTTTCAAAGGAGCTAACTAGACTTTTGAAGATCCCAGTTGATACCTATAATAATATCCTCACAGTGCTGAAATTAAAGCATTTCCATCCACTCTTTGAATACTTTGACTATGAGTCCAGAAAAAGCATGAGTTGTTACGTGCTTAGCAATGTACTGGATTATAACACTGAAATTGTCTCTCAAGAGCAGGTACAAAATAGTACAGCTAAATACTATCACAAACCTGGATGTTTCCAATTATGTTCTATCTGTGTAGCTGAAGAGTGGGGAAACAAATGCAAATTGATATCCTGTTTGTCAGATGCACCTTTCTCCCCAACAGTTCCGATTTTATCTGACTACATCTTACCATATTTTTATATAAAACATGTACCTTTTTACTAAATGCTGGGAATATAGGTGCACATTAAGTGAGGAAATACAGGTATAACATTTTCTGTATCATAAAACACTGCTGGGGGAATGCTAAAGTTATGCTATACATGATCATGCTGCCATTCTCTGTGGAACATGCTGACCTCCTAAGCTGCTGCTGCTACTCGCTGTTACTAGAATTTCAAGGATTTTTTTTCTTTATTCTGCCTTTCAGGCAAGGTGGTGCGTATTTTATAAGAGACACCCCCTCAAATAAAATTCCTTATTTTTCTCGTGTGTGGCTTCCCTTTCCCCCTCCTTGATATTTGGAGGAACCAAGTATATCTAGTTCTCTTCACTTCCTGCCAAATTACCTTTCCTGATTCGGACTCTTTAAAAACTAGGATCTCCCAGGATGGGATTCAGTACTATTTTGGGGGTTGGATTTGGGGTGGGCAGATATTTTACACTGTAAAGTGTGTGTGTGTGTGTGTGTGTGTGTGTTTGTGTGTTTTGTTTTGTTTTTTTTTTTAAGGCAGACGTACCATCGCATTTACTGTAAACATAGGTATTTAAACAAGGTTTTACAGAAAGATTGTCTTCAAACATCTGTGTACTTTGAGAGGTGAA
>NW_005842715.1:162755-163381 GCF_000455745.1 Alligator sinensis
TTCCTGCTGGGTGACCTGGAGGAGCACCTATGGAGTAGAGGATACATTTTTATACACAAAGGAACTATCTTAATGATTTCTCAGAAAGCACTTGGTGCACTCTGTGCAATGAATAGCTCTTTAGATTAATGTATAATGTAGAAGAGGTGTTCCTGATCAACTCCATCAATTCGTACTGATTTTGTGACCTGTTGAATGAACTTGGGCTCAAACCCATTGTTTTTTGGATACAACTTTATTCATTGCTTTCATAACAGGTTGATGCGATCATGAATCTGGTATCGACGTTGATCCAGGACCAACCAGATCAGCCTGCTGAAGACCCTGATCCCGAGGACTTTGCAGATGAACAGAGCCTTGTGGGAAGATTTATTCACCTTCTGCGTTCAGATGACCCAGATCAGCAGTATTTGGTATGTCTCTTTCCACTCTCTTCTAAAAGCATTCCATGCTTCTCGGTGCCAGCTGTAGTAATTGCTTATGGTTTACATTTTGTTAAGAGGGGCATAAAAATACTGAGCCCAAGGGAACAATTTTCAGGTGATAGTTTTAACGACTATTAAGGCAGAGGTGGCTTAGCTTTATTCACTATGCAGTGATTGTTCTTGTGGTATTGCAGAAGGGAA
>NW_005842715.1:163412-173843 GCF_000455745.1 Alligator sinensis
CTTTTAATGATCTTTGTGGGCCAAGTTGTCAAAGTGACCTTCATGCTTATGTGAAATTAGGGGAGTATTATCTGTACACTGTAATACGTGTTGATGTGGGCTCAGTAGGTAGTAACAGCTAATTTTAAAGCCATTGGTGGCTTTAGTCCCTTATGATATCCACTCCCCTCCAACGTGCAGATCTTCCTGGGATGGGCAGCCATTAGAAGCCATAGACTATAATCGGTGTTCATTCTTTTTAAATTTGGCCCAAAAGAACTCCCAGGAACATACTCCCTCAAGTTCTTTGGAGTGGACCCCTAGCTTCCTCAGCTTCACCATTCCTCAGCTCTCATGACTGAAACTCACTAGCAAAGTATGCATCTTGGCTTTCTTAGAGCTGGTCTTCATAGCTGAAATAAGTTGTCCTCCACCAGTTACTGTGTTGATTCAAGTGGCAGAGCTCTGCTTAACTGGTATATAAAGGGCCTAACCCTTTCATGAATCGTACATTGTCATAAGTTTTTGCAGACAAGCTTTAATTCTGGCATTTCCTAACTTCTGTGTATGACTTGCAGCCTTATTAACATCTTCACTGTGTGCAATAGTGTTATAAAAGTAGCAGGTATAAATTGATGGAAGCATCTGCCGGGACTTCCTTTTGTAGTGAATACAGGTGATCTAAATAGTAAGAGGGGCTTGGTTTTCAACTGTGTTGTAAAATCTGCTTTGAATACTAGATTCTGTGCTACAAGTTTTATTTAATTCAGCTACCACACAGTGAATTGAATCTTGTAATTGCAGTTGTATAATGATCTAGAAGCTTGTTACAAATCCAAATTAACTACACATTTCTAGACTTCAAGTATACATCTTCACTGTAAATTAAACTAATCCTCTGCTTTCTTTCCATGACACCTTTACATCAAGTATGCTGTTGCATAGGGAATACATTGGCTTTGTTTTTCCTGTTCAGAATATTCTCTTGTGCCTATTAGTAATGTATCTTCTTAGGATTTGCTAAAGCCCTCTTAGACGTTTTGTCTAGGTGGGGTCCCTCACCTAGCAGACTTCTTGGATTGAGATACTAAACTATCACTTAAAGTGCAGGTGGAATGCAGGTATGCTCTAAAAGGGTTAACTTTGGAGTGTGCATGAAGGCCCATAAGACTTAATGTTGTGGTGATTGCAGCATGGTTTGGTTTTAAGTGCCATTTGCACACTATCAGCGTGGGACTTGGTTATACACTAGAGGTGAACTGATAGATCTGTCCATATGGGATTGGCACCTGTAAAAGGAAAATTGACATTTATTGGCAGTCAACTTTTTTGGTCAATGTAGCCAATAATGTCTTTGATAAATGCCGTGTGCATGAGCGCAGCTGCAGCCAGGAATGCAGCCCAGCAGTTTGGAGAGCAGCATCTGGCTGGTAACTTTTGTGAGGGGTAAGGGGTAGGGGGGTGCTGATTGAGGCCTCTGCAGTGAGGGAGAGAATGGGACTCGGGCAGGCGCTGCCCAGCTAGGGTGGGACGTTGGACAGAGCTGTGGCCAGCTTGTCCGGGGAGCGGAGGAGGGAAGAGGGGGCTGATCCCCCACCACTGCACACAGCCTTGGGGCAGGCATGGGGGGGCATGTGCCACCTGCATTGTGTATGGGGTCGGGGCAGGCTGCCTGCTGCAGGTTCAAGGCCAAAGGTGCTGGCCTATTCCCGGCGCTGGGGCTGCATTCAGGGCAGGTGAGGGTGGGGGCCTTGCTCTGCGCTGCTGGGGCTGCCCCCCCCCCCCCCGACTTACTGGCAGGGTGCTCTCTCCAAGCTGCCAGGCTGCATACTGGCTATTGGATTAGTATTGGCCAATATGGCTGGTTAATAATTGACCATCCATATTGGCCAAAATATCTTTGCACCTCTAGTATACACTGCACAACCTCCCTGGGAAGTAGGGTAAATATTAGGGATTGCAAATATCATTTAATTACCTGTTTAAACTATTCTACTGATGATGTGGGCTAAATTGTTAACTGATAACATATATATTTAATGTGTGCTGGTCTCCTCACCCCTCTCTCCCTTGCAAGTCAGTGTGTGTTGCAGGGAGGTGGAGGCAGCTGCCTGCTGCAACAGGCAGGCAGGGTAGCCGTGGTGCTTGCTTGGTTGCCTTTCTCGGGTACTGCGCTGCTTTCCTTCTCCATCAGACCATGTCTCATGCTAAATGTCAACTGCAACACATTACCGGTATAAATATACTTGCTGTTTAGCCTTTCACATCCCTAGTGAATACTTGGGCATTTAATCTGGACTGTTTCATGCCAAAATTGGAAATAGGCTGCCTGTGCTGCAGTGTTGTGACTGCTTTGTAGACATCCCGTGCTCACGGGAAATTTTCATCTGTTTGCTGAACTGTCCACCCTCCTATTGCCACTTTTTAATGTGAACGGGATAGTTGGACTAGAAGCAAAGCAAACTGCTGGCGGTGACTAGCACACTATATTTACCCTTCTAGAAACTTTTCAAATTCCACCTTCATATTTAAATCTCTGAACATTTTGTCACCTTTTAAAAATATTCTGGCCTTTCAGAAATCTCCCTGTACACACTCTGCATTGTTTTTATTATTACAAATTAACTGCTCACACAATACTTCTGTAATAGTTTCATGTTTAAGTGTTGCTGAACGAACTCTACATGACAATAACAGGGAAGGGCACAATTGTTTTCTACTCAAAGTTTAAATAAACAGGCATTGATTGTAATTTTTTTAAAAGAAACTACTCTGAGCTATCTGACCCAGGCTCAGTAATGTACGCTTTCACAAGAGCCTTAATTGAATGTCTTTTCCATTTGTCCAGGAGATCAGAAATGCCCTGATTGTTCAAGCTGTTTAAAGGGGGGAGGCTGTGTGTCATTAAAATACAGATAATGATACCTAGTTCTCTTGACAGTAAAATGCCTTGAAAACTGTGGCTGAAATGCTTGATTGTAAAATTTAAATATTTTAGCCTGCTGTGTGCTCTGCATTAGGGCTGTGTGTGTGTGTGTGTGTGTGTGTTTAAATTGCTTCACAACTGGGAGGACCCTGATTTTTCAAGAGTGATGCTTTAAGAAAAGTCATAGCACATTGCTTTGCTCATTGTGGTCCTAGTTCTGATAGCAGCTAGACTAGCAAGCCAGAGTGTGTTTTATATGGGTTTTGTTCGTTTGGTTTTTTTTACAGGAAAAAAGGGAGTGGGGGAGAAGGCAATCCCCACCTCTTCAAGTGAAGCTTTCTAGGAAAAGCTTTTGAATTGTGCTGATATATAGCTTGTCCTGAAATAAGCCATAGACATCCGTATAGAATAACTGGAACTAACATCTTGTACTTCTAGTCTCTGACAAAACTCACCTTTAATTGTAAATGACTTCCCCTGCTGGAACTGCCCTACTGGTAGATGCTCGCATGAAAAGGGTTTCTAGTATGCTTAGTAAGATAATGGGGTATGGAGTGGAAGGATCTACAAGTAATGATAAATGAATCTGGAATTCGAAAAAACAACAAACCCCCAAAACGGCAATTTTGCTGTTCAGTGGTGAACTGTTGCTAAGCTCTCCTGTCCATTTCTCAGCTTTCCAGTGCATGCTTTTCACCATGCAAGAATGTGTGCACAGCAAGGTTATTCTGAAATCAGGATTATCATCAAACTGGCTTGTATGCAAAGTGCTGTCAACTCTTCATATAGACCTTACCGGGAACTGAGGGAGCCAAACACCATCAGGAAAAATTCTGCATCTTGCAGGGTCAGGTTTTTCCATGTGGTACAGTCTCAAATAATTCAGTGACTCCTTTCATGTGTTGGAGTGCTAACAAGCTTATGCCTGCAGAGGAAATAACTGCAATCTGTTTGACTGTTCTACATACCAATAACGTGTACACCTAAAGAAATCTCTTAGCTAGTCTACCCTCTTGTGAAGATCAAACAACAATAGTTGCTAAAACCTTATGGCAGATTCCCAATTGTGGGGATAGAATTCTTCTCCCACCACAGGAAAGCAGTGGGTCTGTCTGCATATTCCATTGCAAGCTATATCAATCATTGATTAACTGCTTTGTCTTAATTGGAGATTTTAAAATTGTATGCAGTGGCCCTAATAATTTGCAGGACAGGGAATACTTCTTGAAACTAGTGTGACTGGAGAAATGCGTGAAAGATGAGCGGTAGGAGGAAGGACATAATTCATAACCAGTGAAAGACCAGTCTCCAATAGCTTGGGGTCGAAACACTGGGTTTTAAATGAAAATAGGTAGACCATATTTGTAACCTAGTTCTTGGCATCTAAAAGCTTTTTCTTTGTAAGAGAAACCAAGGTAAACCTCTGGTAGCAAAGCAATGAGGGCAGTTTTTCTCTTGGTGTTTTTCACAGTACAAATACATAGATTTCTGTAAACCTCACATGGATTGGGTGACTTTCCTGAAACTCTTCCAATTCATATGAGCTGGGGCTTTCAAAAATTAGTTTAGTCTGTTTTTAACTCCTTTTAGCACTTCAGGGTTTTCCAGTCAAATTGACCAATTTTTAAACTAGTGTCCTTGAAACACGTTAAACCTGCCTTTTTTGACAGAATTCTGTAAATTACTTATCAAAGGTGTTAGAAAACGCAGTAATTTAGAGAAGCGAAACCATAATGGTTTATTGATGAACATCCTTGATGCTCAGATCAGCATTTTCTTCAGTTGCAGGACTAGTGGGGTGAACAGCAGGGAAAATGTTTAATCATCGCAGGATGCTGTTGGTCTGTTCAATGTAATATGTAGGACTTAAATTCTGTATGGAGGATAACTGTTTAAATTTGCAGACGACATCAAGATTTGGGGTGAGGTGGGCATGCTAGAATGGAAGGACATTACAGCAGGACCTGGACAGGTTACAGGGGTGTGCAAATGAAAATAGGATGGGATTCAATACTGACAAGTGCAGGGTGCTGCACTTGGGCAGTAGGAACCAGCAGCATACCTATAGGCTGGGGAACTCCCTTCTTGAAAGTACAGTGGCAGAAAGAGATCTTGGAGTCATTATTGACTCCAAGATGAACATGGGCTGACAATGCGAGAACACGGTCAGTAGGGCTAACCGCACCTTGTCATCCATCCACAGATGCATCACGAGCAGGGCCAAGGAGGTGATCCTCCCCCTCTGTGCAACACTGGTCAGGCCGCAGTTGGAGTACTGTGTCCAGTTCTGGGTGCTGCACTTCAGGAGGGATGTGGACAGCATTGAGAGGGTCCAAAGAAGGGCCACTCACATGATCAGGGGACAGCAGGGCAGACCCTATGAGAAGAGGCTACGGGACCTCAACCTGTTCAGCCTTTGCAAGAGAAGGCTGAGAGGGGACCTGGTGGCCACCTATAAACTTACAAGGGGGGACCAGCAGGGTTTGAGAGAGACCTTGTTCCCCCGAGCGCCTCCTGGAGTAACAATGAATAACTGCCATGAGTTGCTAGAGAGTAGGTTTAGACTAGACATCCAAAGGCACTATTTCACAGTCAGGGTGGCTTGTATCCAAGGGAAGTGGTGATGGCTCCTACCCTGGGGGTCTTTAAGAGGAGGCTCGACGTTTACCTGGCTGGGATCATTTGAGCCCAGTTTTCTCTCCTGCCCGGGGCAGGGGGTCGGACTAGAAGATCTACAAGGTCCCTTCCGACCCTACTTCTATGAATCTATGAAATGAAGTGAAATGTCAATTTGTAGTAACACCTGGGTAATGCAACCTGGGTTGCATTAAGAATTTGAAGAATAATTGTGGTGAATAACGGATTAGATGAATAAATGGTCTTCAGTTTAGTAATTTATGGTATTACATCTGGACTTAATGACTCCTTTCTTCACGTACAGGCATATGTATATGTGAAATCAAACACCCAGTTATATTGCTTTGTTCATGGCATTTATCAAACTTGAAAATCGTGTTTGGACTAGAAGATGTCTAGAAAGCAAAAGTAATTTATGGCCGTATTAACTGAACATTTTAAAGCCTGTGCCTTTAATGAGGCTGTATATGTGTATAAGGTGAATGAGTTTGAATTGGAGTAGTATCTTTATGGTATTCATTTGAGCAAAGTAGAGACTAAATGGAGTTCCTAGTAGAGAATATACATTTTCTTCCCTGTGGGTGGTTATAAAGGGACGGGAGTATTTACCTTAATTTGGCCTTACAATCACTGTTCTTGGAACAGACTCATTCAGTTTCCATAAGTGATGGCTTTTGGTACAATTTAACTTTATCTGCCTTGATGCATGTCAGACTCTCTGCATTCCTGGAAAAATGCTTAGATTTATTAACCATGTGTTTCGTTTTTTGTTTTTGTTTGTTTTATATTCTTGTTAATTCCTAAACTGGGAGGAAAAGCTGAGCTACTAGCAGAACTAGTAACTGTGAGCAGAAGACCTCATGAACTGGAAGTAGTTTTAGAAGTAACTTGTGGTGGAACTCCAGACTGGGTCTTGTATGGGTCATTCCAGCCTAAATGGAAGGGGAGGGGGCAGTGGCATATGGGTAGGGTGAGGGGGTTGATTTGGATGAATATTCCATAAGTCTTGTTAATTAAATGCTTTGGGAAGAATACATCCAGGCGAATGAATGAATGAATAACTTTAAGTGTATACTGAAAAAATCAGTATGACAACCAACACTTGGCAAATAAGCTTGGTACTCATCAGACTAAACACAGCTCCTTAAGCTCATTTGATGTTTGTTTGGAGTCAGTCTTTCTCTCTCTTGGGCTCATTGATGTATGGAAACAGTTGGGAGCATCTCTTCTCTCCCCTCTGTCCTCATTTAGCTGGTACATTTGGCCAGCTTTGTCAGTCAGTGCCCCCCCCATGTGCACAAACGCAAAGTTTTTTCTTGCTCTGTTCATGTGTAAGATTAAAATTAGCCTGTTATTAGATGAATGAACTCCTCTCTAAGTGGAAGCTGAAAACAACACTGTTTTCAGCCTCGAATGTACTGTGCTTCTGAAATGTGGGAGGCTGTTGATGACACTAAAATTTACATGTTTGAAACTTAATTATCAGTTATAAATGGTGCTTTGGGTCTGGGTGGCCATCTCCAGTTGTCTAATACTTTTACCAATTGGGGCAACTAGCTAGTTGAACCAAGTGTACTTGGATTTTGAAGTGTAGGCATCTTTTTAAAAAAATATTTCTGGTGCTTTTACAGCAACAAATATTTGAATGAAAAAACAATCCTAACAGGGAAAAAATAGCTTATTTCTTTTGTATAGGTTAAGGAAATATTCAGTAATAGTCCGCCTGCTTGTGTGACATGGCAGGGAAGACTAGCCTTGTAGCATTTAGCAACCAGTGTGTGTTGTCTCCAGTTAATGAAAGGGAGCTACACGCAGACCTCCAACAGGAGTTAAATGTCACTTGAAACTCTGGCTTATTAGGGGTGCAGGGTGAAGCTGACTTTTCAGCAGAACTCAGGGGAGTAATGCAGTTGGGATTTGGTTAGACTAGCTAGCACAACTTATTAGCTGCCAGTTGATTCTGCATAGCTTGAGTGACTTGCAGTGTGGCTGCTTTTCTCATTGAAAGAGTAATTGCATCTTATTGCAGCTGGCTCGGGTCCACAGGAGGACCCTTTTTGTGTAGTTCTTGGTCTTATTTTAGGGGTGATGCACAGATGTAAGGTCTAACTGCTTCAAGAAGGGAAGGAGTGTTGCAGCTTGGGTAAGGTATTTGACTGCTCTATCAGCAGGATCCTTTAGCTTTTAGATGTGAACTAAATTGTAATTTTAACCCTAAATTAAGTGGGGTCAAAGCATCAACAATTTTGTGTGGGGTCAGCCTGCCGGCCGGCCTGCCACCCCCCCCAATGTGCCAGCATGCTCCTAAGTTCCCAGCAGTTTTGCTACACTTCTATCACTTCTTTCTAGATGTCTAACCCCAGGTACATATGGATATGTAAAGTCTCTAGTCCCCAGAAGGGACACATTCTACTGTTGTTGTCCCAAGGGCCTTGTTTCTTCAGGATGCTCCTAACGTCATTCTTTCACTTTCTTAGATCTTGAACACAGCCAGGAAACACTTTGGTGCAGGTGGGAACCAGCGTATTCGTTTTACACTACCACCTCTGGTCTTTGCTGCATACCAGCTTGCGTTTCGCTACAAGGAGAATTCCAAAGTGGTGAGTTAATCTGCAGGCACATCTTGTGCATTTGCTGTTTGTTCTCTTTTCCTGAAAATGCATTTGGTTTGATTGCATGTAGTAGTAACCTGATACAGGATGCTGATCTGAAAGCATTCACTTCACTGGGCAATCAAGAGCTAAAGGGTTTTTTTATCAGCTCTAGTTAACATCTGCAGAACTAATAATTTTTGCTTCATAGTTTATTGTAATTTAAATACAAATCTTGAATAGCTTTTAAATTGCCTTTAGAGCCAGAAGGTCTTTAATTCTATGGTCTGATGGAGGGAAAGATTAAGCAAGTTATACTGCCAGAGACTAATAGAAATTTTTGCTTGAGTAAAGCTTGGTACTTGTAGCTCCAGTAGTTCACAAAGTGAAATTGAACAAGCTTAAAATAAGCTAAGGCTTTTGAAAACTATTGCTTATCTGGAATTTAGTTGTCATGTAATTAGAAAATGTACAAACTAGGGGTGCACTGATTTAATTTTTTTGGGCTGATACTAATGGCCAATTATTAATGAGCCCTATTAGGGTGAGGGCGGGCTGTAGCTGCAGGCTGGGGGTGGTGCTGAGCTATTTTGGGGTGGTGGTGGGGTTTCGGGCTGCACTCAAGGCAAATGGTAGCAGTGCTGGGAAGGGGGCTATAGTTTAATTTTCAGGGTGTCTGTAGCCCCCCTCCTGGTGCCACTGCCTGCCCTGAGTGCACCCTTGGCCTGCGCACAGATCCAGAGGGCATGATGCTAACATTGTGTTGGCACTCCATGGCACCCTTGAAAGCATCTCGAGGCACCCCTGGGTGCTGTGGCACCTTGGCTGAGAATCACTGGTCTCAGTGGCCCTATCCCACTCTGCTCAAGTTTGCTGAAAAACTTGTTGTACCATTCTGTCTTAAGTTCTTGTGACCTGCATTTTAGGACTGTCGGTAGAGGAGACCCACCCACCTTTTTATGTGTTGTCTCTTAAGGATTTAAGTGATACTTGAGCCTAACTGGTGGGTTAGGATCTGGCTCTTAATATGCTGGTAATATTAATTGGTGTTCAATATCTTAGAATATCCCTCATTAAAATAATTTTTTAAGGTGAGGGGCAGTCTTCCATTGTTTAGACTCACAGTTTAATGACCTTCCCATTCAGCTTTTTGTATATAAACTGACCTATGGCTTAATAATGCCAAAATTCACTTTGTGCTTCTGAAATTCTGGCTGATGCTAGGGATGGTCATGGTCTTCTGTTTTTTTCTTTGAGCACTTACAAATGTGAAAAGCTATTGAGAAGTTTAGGTCATGGCATAGCGGTATAAAAATAATTCATTATATCCTAACCTACTTCAACTTGAGTCAATATTCTTCTATCACAGATTCATAGATGCAAGGGTTGGTAGGGGCCTCAACAGATCATCGAGTCTGACCCCCTGCCTAGGCAGGAAAGAGTCCTGGGGTCAGATGACCCCAGACAGATGCCTGTCCAGCCTTCTCTTAAAGACCCTTAAGATAGGGGAGAGTACCACCTCCCTTAGAAGCCCATTCCAATTTTGGCCACCCTTACCATGAAGAAGTTTTTCCTGATATCTAGCTTAAATCTGGTCTCTCACCAAATGCAGTTCTATACATCCCTATAGGAAGACAATATTGGCACTTATCCCACAGAATATTAGGCTCATTACTGCCAGAAAATTAGAGAGCCAATAAAAGAAAATAACCACTTAGCTGCCATTTAGTAAATGGTTTCATGCAGAATCAGTCCCAATAAGCAGCATGTTCACTGTACTTACTAAGGGTATAGGTTGTAGTTGTGTTGGTCTAAGGACTAGGCAGACAAGGTTCCCTGGGCAAATCTGATATCCTCCATTAGACCAACCCAGAGAGCCGGAAGAACTCTTCCTGACAAGCTTTTGGGCATAAACACCCCTCATCAAGCTGAGGAAGCATCTGCAGCCGGTGCATGCTAGCTGAGTAAGATGAACTGAGGGGAAGTGTCAGTGAATGTTGCAATTAGACTTTCCTAAATTTTCTTTTCCTCTTCTGGTTACTTAGTTCAAGATTTGATTTAATCTAATCTTTATTTCTTTAGGATGACAAATGGGAAAAGAAATGCCAGAAGATCTTCTCATTTGCTCATCAGACCATCAGTGCTTTGATCAAAGCAGAATTGGCAGAGTTGCCTCTCCGGCTATTTCTACAGGGAGCACTGGCTGCTGGAGAAATTGGTTTTGAAAACCATGAAACAGTGGCCTATGAATTTATGTCTCAGGTAAAAAGGATGATGACAACTGTCACCACCTCCTCC
>NW_005842715.1:173874-188627 GCF_000455745.1 Alligator sinensis
CCCCCCCCCCCCCCCCCCCCCCCCCCCAACATATTAAAAACATGGTTTTATTTCTGTAATCCCACTGCAACTGGAAAAAAAAATAGATTTCTTTTTTCTTCTCTTCCTTCAGTTTCATGTCAAATTTAACTTCAGTGCCAAATGAGTACTTGTTCCCAGTACTTCTGGAAGATATTGATGTTATCTGCTGTTCTAGCAGTCCTTCAGGGGAGAACATCCAGCTTTGCATTTTTGCTTTTGCAGCATTTCTAGGTCTAGTCTCAAGCTTTAGCTACTTGCCTGGGGTGGTGCAACCAGGAGATACTTGCGCATAACTGCAGGGGTTGCAGTTAGTCTTCTCGTCCTGAATTTTACACTAAAATCTTAGACCCAGCTGCTCTATTTAAAACAAATTTCACTTCATTCATTGCTCCCTGTTAAATAAAACATGGATAGATGGATAGACATATTTTATTTCATGTTGAATACATCATTATTGGAAAAACTGAATGTACAAGGCCAATCCTGCTTTCTCACTTCTGCCCCCTCTTTCCCCACTGCATGCTCCTAAACTTCTGCCCGATTTTATAAAAACAAAAACAAACAAGGAAAACATCTTGAAATAGTTCTTATTCCCTGTATCTTCAGAGATCCTTGGTAATCAGATTCATAGAATATCAGGGTTGGAAGGGACCTTAGCATGTCATCTAGTCCAACTCCCAGCAGCCAAAAAAAGCCAAATGCCAATGCTAATTTTCCTTCATTGGTGCTAATCTGATATGGGCTGTTTTTAAAAAAAATATATGGTTATGATTATTATGGTTATGATTATTACTTAAATGACACATTGATCTTGAGACCTGATGGTGGTAGTAGTGGGAAAGGGTGAGTTGTGTGCCATGGATGAGAAGGCTTTCACATGAATCACTCAGCCTTGCAGCTTTTATACTGAATATTGTTTTCAATAGAAAAATTCCACTGAATCGGCAGTGTCACCAGTTGACCCTGTATTCTTCCTTCTGCCAGATGCCATCTTGCATATTTTGATGCAGATGGCATTCTCCACCAAGGACTAAACCTAATCAGTTAGGTGCTCTCTCCTTAAGCAAGCACCAAATAGAATTTAAAGTCACACTAAGGAGCTTGACTGTTTTAAAGATCACTCATCTTAATCATCTTTATTGTTTTTTTTTTTCACAGGTGTTCTGTTTTTGGGGGGGGATTTTGACTTGTAGGAGGCTTCTGCCTGAGGTTTGCAAAAATAGGTGCAGATGCATGGAACTTCACCTACAAGACTTAGTTTAACGTGCTTATTATTGCTTTAAAACTATCATTGCTTCAAAGAACAATTTGTATAACTTTGTCTTGCTCCTTCCCTTGGATGTGTTAGGCATTCTCACTGTATGAAGATGAAATCAGTGATTCAAAAGCACAGCTGGCTGCAATCACCTTGATAATTGGAACATTTGAGAGGATGAAATGCTTCAGTGAGGAGAACCATGAGCCTCTGCGGACTCAGTGTGCACTGGCAGCTTCAAAGCTGCTTAAGAAACCAGACCAGTGCCGGGCTGTTAGCACTTGTGCACATCTGTTTTGGTCTGGTCGCAACACTGACAAGAACGGAGAGGAGGTAGGAGAGCATAAATCACAAGTGTATTCTCCCTCCCTCTTTCTCCAAAGAGTGTTTCATACCTAGCTGTATTTGTATCTGTACTGTGCATCTGGTGGAGATCTTAGTTCTCTTCCATCTGTTAGAACAGACACAGAGGCTAGAGCAGGAAAAACTACCGAACAGAAGTCATTTGACTTGAGCTCAAATTAGGCAAGGTGTTGTAAATGTCACAGACTAAGTCTTGAAATACTTGGAATTCTGCTGCTTACACAAGGTGGTGGTGGCTAAGTCTGTGCCTGCAAAAGTAGTAAACAGCATTACTGCAGGATGAAGTTTCATGCTGTTCACTGAGGTCAGGAAGCTTTGTTCGGCCCTGAACACTTACAGCTCCTTTCCCATGTTGTACACCTTGCAGTGGCATATTGCATTTTTTAATAGTTAAGACCTGCAGATATTGTGTGATCTTGTAAAGTATTTGTATTATAAAAAGTCAAGTTGACAGTTTTAAATTTTGGCTTATTGTTTAAGGTTTGGTCAGACCTACAAAACCCATCAAGTGCAACCATTTCAGTTACAGAAATTCTTCACAAGCTAAACTGTCCTGATTTTTGTTGTTCTTGTTTTTTGTTTTTGTTTTTGAGAAGTGTGCATTTGATGGTGAAGCCAAATCCTTCTGTAGAAAACTCAGTGGGAGTTGAAATGAACCCCAATTTTTCCACAGGGTGATCACTGAAGGTTTATTGTTCTTATTTGATGATGACTTGTGTGGTGGGCCAGTAGCAGGAGCTCCTGCATTGAGCCACCCACCTCACTGCGCCCGACCACCTTCCAGGCTCTGAGTGCCTCCGTGGGGGTGCCTCACATCTGGCTTAACCCCCCCTCCCCTCCCCCTTCCTGGAGCACACCCACTAGACTGGGGGTAACACTGCCACCACCCAGGGATAGGCTTGATGCTGGCTTTGCGCACGCTGGGAAACACAGGCCTAGTAGCCCTCGAAGGCTACTTCACTTCAAGAACTTGTGCTTCTGACTGAGGGAAGCATCCCAAGTAGTGGTCTACCTTAGTCAGCCGAACCAAGGTGACCCCAAGGCATAATCTAGACCCACTCCCAATTAGTCTCCCACACTAGGTACAAAGGAGAACTTTATTGGTTACAAGGGGTAGGGTTGGAATAGGGTACAGGGTAGAGCAAAACCGAGAAATCCCATAGAGCAAATTGGCATGGCTGGGTAGCCTTTGATCACGCATCTGAGTTACTGCAAGCTATATATCTAGTTGGATCTCAGGTAGCTTACTGACAAGTATCATCCAGAGGCAGGTGGAGGTTCCCTCTGGAGGCAGGCAGTTCCTTGATCATGAGTTTTGAGAGCGCAAGTTTTAGATGGTCCAGCGCTCGCTCTCTCTCTCTCTTGGCTGCTGCCCCCTTCTCCTGGGCAGTCCTTAACTTTATATAGCTCTTATGACCTCATTTACATGGTCCAATGGAGGCCAGCACCTGGCTTTCAGCCAACCAATTTGAAATGCATCACTGGTTGCTGGGCAGACTGGCAGTCTCTAGCCCACTAGGGTGCCCAAGCCCCTCACCCAGGTATGTGATGCCAGTCACATAGGCAGAAGGAGCAGGTTTCCCCCTTATTCAGGAATGTATCCAGCTCAGGTTACCTAAAGAGAGAGGGTAAGGTGTGTACCCTCTGTAGGGCCCATCTTAACCTAATTGTCACGGAGCAGAGTTTTTGGGGAGGAACAGAGGTGGCCTTCTGCCACAACTTGTAAAAACAGTAGCCTTTTGAGGGGTTTGGCAAGCTTCCAACTTGTCCAGACCTGTTTCATTTAAAAAAAGTATTGGGGTAGGGAGGATCATGCTTATAACGTGAAACGAAATAATTTCCACTAGCAGAGGGGGTTTACCTTGAATGAAGTTTTAGTCACTCTTCTGTGTTGATTAGTTTGGTTTTGTTCAAATGGTGACTTAAGACATTTTGTTTCAAACTTGCCTGGAATTTGCAATGGAAATGTTTCGTCACCCAGCAACAGCCAATATAATAAGTTTTAAAAATAATGAAAACTGTTGTCTTAAGTAAAATGAACAAGGTCTGCACTTTGACAAGGCACATGTATGACAGTCTCCAATGTGTGTTGGGTGAAGTGGTGCTGGAAAAGATACTTTTGTCCTTTTCATATCTAAACTTTTTTTTTCCTCCCACTAGCTTCATGGAGGAAAGAGAGTAATGGAGTGCTTGAAAAAGGCTCTGAAAATAGCAAATCAATGCATGGATCCTTCACTGCAAGTTCAGCTTTTTATAGAAATTCTGAACAGATACATCTATTTTTATGAAAAGGAAAATGAAGCGGTAAGAGATTTTTCCTTCTTTGTCTGTTTCTTGATGCTCCAGCTTATAACCGGTACTTTGACATATGAGTTAAAAGGTGCTGTGGGCCAGGTTTAATTAAAATGCTTATACTTGTGTTTCTTGGCAGAGTAATGAATTGTCCCTATGTACGGCCATGGGGAAAATCCCCTTTTGTAAGCTGTTACCAATGCAGCTAGTCTCTGGCTTCTTTCCTCCTAGTTTTCAGAGACTTATAAGTGAGAGAAGTAAATGGTAAAAGCTTGTATATCTTTCTTTAAAAGAAGAGTTGATAAAATAAGGGGTAGACTGAATCATAACTTTTGAGATTTGGAGTTCCAGTAGGAAAGACAACTAAAAAAGAAAACTAGTTGGACAATGCTCAGATTAAGTCCCATGGGTTTAGTATTGGCTGTGAACTTGATAATAAAATAGCTTTTCTGATGTACTGACTAAAAATCACTGGACATGGTTGTGAAAATGAATATGGGTATCTTATTGTAATTCATGAGATTTGCTATTGCTAACATTTTAATAAGCATACTCAACTAGCTTGGACTTGTGTATTTATTTAATTAGCATATGCTTTCAAGACACAACTTCAGAGAGATTCCTAAGAACCTTTCTGACTTGAAGCATTTTCCTCTGCTTTGCTAAATCTGTTATGAAACTGCGATACTTGGATGCCTCCGTATGATAAAGGCCAGCTGAATTATTTAGCGCATCAGTTGACATGAGAAGTACGACTATCTTCCTTTTTTCCCATTCTTCAAATAGCACTTCCTGTAAATCATCTCTTCCTGTCTGTTTTGATACATAGATATTGCTTATGGTTAAGAGCACAGCACGTTTTATCTTTGAAAATCAATGGGAATCTATCATCTTGTTCCATTGAATTCAGTACTTCTTGAATTGCTTTACTTGTAATAGCTGTCTTCAAACTAAAGCTTATTAATAAGCTGATGGAAAGAGAGCACTAGAAAATCATTATCTTGTTTCTCTGGGACGTAGATTTTTAAAGGATATTCGGAGGTGCTTTAACAAAGTTAATCTTTTGCAAACTATTGTGAGGTAGGAAACTTAACTTTTCTTTCTAAGATGAGTAAGTAACGGTACAAAATCTGAGTAGTGTGCCACTGTCACATCTGGCCTTTGGCAATTACAAATGGGGACTGTGACTCCAAACTAACACTTGTGCCTTAATTCCACTCGTTTTGGAGGCAATGTGTGCATGACAGAAGTGCAAGGTCTCTAAGCTTGTGTCTTTGTCACTTACTGGTTGGGCTTCAGCTATCTATGTTTGTATTGTAGGTGACAATTCAAGTTTTGAATCAGCTCATACAAAAGATACGAGAAGACCTGCCAAATCTTGAATCTACTGAAGAAACAGAACAGATTAACAAACACTTTCACAACACACTGGAGCACTTGCGTTTGAGGAGGGAATCGCCAGAATCAGAGGGTCCAATTTATGAAGGTCTTGTCCTTTAAAGAAGGCATGTGCTGTACTTGTTTTTTGTCTCCATTTACACACAGTATGTTTTTTTTATTATGATAGATTTCATAGATGGTGCCTTTTGGAAATGCCATGTTAGGTTCCCATTCATTTCATGTGTGTTCAGTCCAACACTTGCATTCACTACTTAAATTTTAAAAGGTATTCAGATTGGATCAGCAACTGCAGATTTACTCATAAAAATATCATGACTGAATCTCTTGAAAATTCATGTAACATGTTACGACTTTTTTTTTCCCAGTTTTCTAATCTCTTTTCCTTTTCTTTCCGTTTCACTGTTGCTTCTGTAGCACTATGGAGTTCTAACCAGGCAGTGACTATCCATCTCAAATGTATCTGATTTTTACAGAGCATCTGATTTTGGGGGATATTGTATGTTGGTTTCTGCTTGAACTGTTCTTTTAATGCAAGTTAAGGCTAAGTGTAATATTTTTCCTTAAACTAGAATATATTAATGCATGTTTGGAGAGTTTTGAAGCACCATGTTCAAAAACAGAAGTTATATTTTGCATATAAAGGCTCTGTGACACTCAGTGAGGGCCAGTACTGTGCACAGGGCATATTTATCAAGGTAATTTTGTTCCAAATAGTATAAAAAATAGAGAAATTGTGCTCTATATAGTATATGTATAACCTTCGTTATTGTAAATTTAGGGAAAAATGCATTACACAAGTTAATTCAGTATCATGATTTTGCACCAGTGAAACAATAAAGTTGCTATTAACAGCTCCTGTTTTGTCTGTTTAATGTCTTTCTACAATAAATGCAGAAAAATATTACTGTGTTTCTGGCAGCTATACACAATCCAGGCAATTGGCTCAAACTCTTTACTATTGTAATTAGTGCAGGTGGCTGGATTGTCAAAGGGTGCTCAAATATTAGAATTCAACCAGAAAGTATGAACAAATATATGTTTTGCCAACTTCTTATTTTGGCTGAATTGTTTATTCTTGACTTGTTTTCTTTTTTCACTTAAAATCCCTATAGGATATCTGCTATAATATTCAAAAAATCACTAAAAGCTGCAGGTGAATAATATAATACCCAACTAGGTTGAGTCTTCTGCCAAAACAAAAAACGATGCAGTAAGTTAAGTAAAGATCTGGTTTGCTGCTAATACCGGTAGACCTATCTGGATATTGTGTACTTCTGTATTCATGCTCATATGTGCCTCACCAAAGAGTTAAACCCTAGAAATGATTTGATAAGCTAATTACCAGGAGTGTCCTACAACGAAATGTTGCTATTTATTGGTTTTTCCCTTTTTAGGCTTTTTTTTGGGGGGGGAGCTATTACAGACCTTGGTATTATACTAGTGTGCATTTCACTAGTAGAAGTTCCATTTTCACACAAATCAATTGCATTTTAGTATATATTGGCTCAGTAGTAGCCCACAGTCACATGAATGGCTAAGATTTTATGAATACAAATGCATATTCAGTGCCATGTGACTTCTTTAGCTAGCCAGTTGGTTTGTTGTTTTTTTTGCTTGCTGCCTGATGGAAAAACAAAATTGAGCTTGCAGTGAAAATATTTTTAATGCGTTGTAGCCAAGATTTCTGAAAAGCTGTCATCATGGAAAAAAGGTTGTGGTGTTCTTGGGGTATTTTGCTTGAAATAAAACTAACAAGGAAAAAATTGAATAGTGTATTGAAATTGCAAGAGTTATCTCTCTGTATAGTCCTGTCTGCCTCTTGAGACAACTATTTGATCTGCTAAAGAATAAGCTGAGTATGTAAAGTTAGGGTGTTTACATTTTAAGTGTGACAAAGCTGGAATTTCAATGGACTGGAGGAAAAAGTATTTTTCCCAATTTACTGTCTTATTTAAGTGTTTCCGTCTCTGTCTCTTGTCCTTGCAGATGTTAAAAAAACAAACAAAAGAACCCCACGCTTTACCAAAAGAAGCAGCACATTACTTCAAACCAGCTCTGTAGCATCTGTTAAAATCAGACTTTAGTGGGGCTTTTTGACACTTCTAGGTGAAGCTGATTCAATTGGCTATTAGATAAAAGCCCCACTAAAGTGCCCAATTTTTACAGATGTTGGGCGAACCAGGTTGAAGTAATTCACTGCCGCCTCTGGGCATGCATCGAGCGCAGCATGGGAATGCACCAAGTTTTTAAAGTGAAACACTGAAGGGTTTTCTGATTATTATTTAAAAAAATTTTTTTTCTCCTTGTTTTGTGCATTTTTACATCTGCAAGCACCCCTTTTTTGTCAAAATAGGGGTGGGGGGGAAGTTGTTCTAAATGAAATGTCAAGCTAATGTACTTCAGCCTGACTTTTTAAACTGCCTTTCAGACTAACCAAATAAGCGATGACAAATAATGACTAGACCAACATGAGTATGTGTAAGTACTAGGCAAGATTCCTTAAATTCACTGGATCCAGATTTTAAGTTTCCCACGGAAAAATGGAAAAACCCCCACAGATTTCCCCTTTTAACAGAAAAAAGTGGATTTTTAATTTTAATGGAGACCTCAGAAAAGCTAATGGCACTTTATCGTGCATCAGCAGATGCATGATGAACAGATCCAAGGAGGTGATACTTCCCCTCTATCGGGCGCTGGTCAGACCGCAGTTGGAATACTGCGTGCAGTTTTGGGCGCCGCACTTCAAGAGGGATGCGGATAACCTGGAGAGGGTCCAGAGAAGGGCCACTCGTATGGTTTAAGGGCTTGCAGGCCAAGCCCTATGAGGAGAGACTGGGGCACCTGGACCTCTTCAGCCTCCGCAAGAGAAGGTTGAGAGGCGACCTTGTGGCTACCTATAAGTTCATCACGGGGGCACAGAAGGGAATTGGCGAGGTTTTATTCACCAAGGCGCCTCGGGGGTTACAAGAAATAACGGCCATAAGCTAGCAGAGAGCAGATTTAGACTGGACATTAGGAGGAGCTTCTTCACAGTTAGAGTGGCCAAGGTCTGGAATGGGCTCCCAAGGGAGGTGGTGCTCTCCCGTACCCTGGGGGTCTTCAAGAGGAGGTTAGATAGGCATCTGGCTGGGGTCATCTAAACCCAGCACTCTTTCCTGCCTATGCAGGGGGTCGGACTCGATGTGCCTATGCAGGGGGTCAGACTTGATCTATTGAGGTCCCTTCTGACCCTAACATCTATGAATCTATGGATTTTCCACTTTTGCAGAGAGGTCTCTGCGGGCTGGCAGAGTTCCAGCCTGCAAGAACTTGCAGGAAGGGTGACCAAAAACCCTAAGCCCAGTCCTGAGGGGGAGGGGCAGATCCTGAGACTGCTGGCCAGGGCTTGGCTCAGACTTGCTTCCCCTCCTGGAGCCTTTGTGGTAAGTGGTGTTTTCAGGGGGCTGGAGGGTACTGGCTGGGCTGGAGGGGGGATCCTGTGGGGCAGGGGCAGGTGGCTGCTGGGGTTCGGGGCAGTGGGAAGAGCCAGTGGGGCAAGTAGGTGGGAGTGTGAGAGTTGGGGCTGAGGGAGTAGGCAGGTGTCTGTGGGAAGCTCCACACAGAGGGCCAGCCTGGCCAGATGGCATGTGGACTGGGAGGTGCATGTCATCAGGCTGGGCAGGAAGCTGCCCATAGAGCCACAGAGTTGATTGCCATCAGGCCAGGTGGGCCCTGTGCCTCCATGGGCAGCTTCCTGCTGGAGTGCTAGAAGTCCCATGTGGAGGCACAGAGCCCACCCGGCCTGATGGCACCTGGCTCCCAGTCCATGCACCATTGGGCCATGCTGGCCAGCTCTATGCCTCCATATGGGGCTTCCAGTACTCCAGTGAGAAACCACCCATGGGGACTGCCTGGCCCAATGGTGCATGACTTGTGCCTACAGTGCGGTGATCAGCATATGCTAGCACAGAGCCAGCTTGGTCTGATGCAAAGGGGCATGCTAGTGGCCCAGGGTGGCTCTGTGCCAGCATGTACAGGCCCTGGGACTTGGAGCATAATCCTCTGGGGTATACAAAGTGGTCTTACCAGGAGCCCTGACTTCCATGATGAAAAACCCAAAATCAAATGCCAGAATATGTAGGTATATAGAATTTATTTTATTATAGTGACTGAGGCACTTGGTAGGCTTCCAAATAGTTCTAAAATGCTAAATAAATCAATAAAATGTGTTGTGTGCACGCACGTAATGGCCTTTCATCTTAATCACAGATTTGGGGGGTTTAATCGGAGAATTTTCTTTTTCTTCTGATTTAAAAAAAAAAAAACAAAAAAAACAAACAAAACACAAACAAAGCAACCCCCAAAACTAGGATCCCTGCTCATGTAGTTTAGTTGTTTGAAATGACTTGCAGCCCTGAGGCTGAGAGAATTGTGTTAGGTCATTTAGAGTAGCCAGACTCTCTCTCTGTTTCTAGATGCTTGTTTTTCCAGTTCATTCAAATGTTAGTTTGGTTTCACCTAAATGCAAATATCCTTCTCATCTTATGCTCAATGGCTCTTCTTTCACAGTTGTCCATCCCCATCCCTGGTGCATGCCATGGCTAGAACAAAGCCTGGCTCCTAACTTCCCACCTGTCTTCACATTGAGCAACTTGTTGGAACACTGCATTTCTTATTTAAATAATTAATTTAAACTTTGGGTATTGCTGACATCCATCAGGTGCAAGGATGTGGCTGCCTTACGGTTGTAGGAAAGTCTGTTTATGGTTTTGAACATACCCAGTCTCTGAATTGCACCTTGAGGTTGTCATGAGAGGCAGTTGAGTGCTGGCTCAGTTCAAACTCATGATGCCTGCTTCTACCCTGAAATTCAAACAGAGGTAAGAATTTGGTGTTCTTCAGGTCAGTCATTTCATATTTCTAATTTTTTCTTTCGGTAAAAACTTCTGTTCTGTGGCCTTTGGTGAGCGCCTCACTCCACCAGCTTCTCCCCACTAGCTGACCAAAGGAGCTTCAGGAATCCTAGGAAAAACCCACACAGCTCTGCCTGGGCACAACCTCCAATCAGAATTGAAAAGCAAATGGTAATTTTACTATGCCTGATTAATCTGACATGTTGCTGGGGCTTGGACTCAGAGTTGGGCTACCTTGAAGGGGGCTTGTCCTTCCCAGTGAAGACACAAAAGGATCCTAGCCTTAGACCTCACAAAGGACTTAAGGCCACAAAGCAGATCTCTCAGCCAGCTGTTGCAGCAAACTTCATACATGCTGCTGGCTGAACATTTCTAACACTAGGTTCTAGAGCTTGGTGTGCTTTGAGATGAATGACGGAAGTGGGTTTTGTCTATCTTGCAGCCAGTCATTTTCAATCCTCTCTGTAAAGCTGGATGCAACCTGTGATTGAATAACTAGTTAAAATGAGTCATTCTCCTTATAGTGAATTTTATATCTCCCTTTTTTATTTAACTCCAGAAAACTGAATGAGTTAGGCCAGGGGCAGGCAATTATTTTGGGCGGAGGGCCACTTATCGGGTTTTGGCAAGCTATCGACGGCCACATGACAGGCAGCCAGGGGCAGATAAATATTAATTTTCTACGTTTTTAGACTTGAAGCACCCCTAAAAAAGGATGGAGAACCGCTGATGTAGTTTGAGGCACAAAAGAACTACATTTTATTAAAATGGATACAGACCTCAACTGTGCAGGTGAAGGTCTTGTGCATTGGCGTCTAATGCTCAAGTTGAGTCGAGTGAAGAATACAGCTGATAGCCTATTGTAGATGTATATACTTCATTGTATCAAGCTTCTCCAGAGTGACCATGGCACCGGGACCAGGTTGCTGCAATTTTTTGACACCTTATATGAAGTGCATGCTCAATTATGACACCAGCAATTCTTAAAATTACTTTTATTGAGGTTTTACAAAGTAACACTTTAAAACAGTATAATTTGTAGAGCTCATACTAGGTGGGTTACGAATGTTAAGTAGCATGTGTGTTGGCAGTTGTGATGGACATGTCACTGTTGACAGTACTAATGCTTTTCAGATTATTGCAAAAGTTGCTGCAAAACTCTCTAAATGGGGCTCATGGGGAGAACGTGTTCAGGGTAGTGAAGACCTGTACCTCAAGCACATACTTTTTATAACTGATATTCACTAAATGTGACAGACGACTGTATGCTTTCTGACTCCCCCGGGGAAGGAAGGCAAAGAGAAGACCAATTTGAACAATAAAACCCTGCAGACTCCTGAACTTGCAGTCTAACATATGGGTAGGAGTTGTATGATGGAGCTATGATGGGTGCTTCCTGCATTTCAATTCAACGATAAGTTTTGGAAGGCAAGAGTAACGGGGCTGATAGGTACACCTCTACTAACTATTTTTTGGCTGTGCAGTATCTTAGCTGTGTTTCATGATCATCCTTATCTCTTTCCTTCTTCCTTTTCTTATTTGGAACAGGACTTGCTTTAGAGAATGTATACAGAAATGGAGATCCATTCGATCCTTTTTTTTTCCCCTGCTAGCTGCCTTAATACTGGCCAAGGTAGGGATCCTGATAAGAACAGCCTTGTGGGAGAAGAACTAGCAAAATAAACTAGTGTAGATTTATGTTGGGTGAGTTAACTCATGCTTTCATTAATGCTGCTAACTTTCTCATCTGTCAGACCCTGCTTCAAGTCCACATTATTATGGGATAGACTTTCATTTTGAAAGATGGGTGATTTTTACATATTTTATTCTGGAATGGGTCTTCATGTTTTATCTGACTTCTGAAAAAGGTGAGAGGATTTTTGCTAATGGCTTTTGACCAATATGATTGTGTTATCCTTAACTTTAAAAAGTTGCATTACAAAAATACATTTTAAAAATATAATAACTTATCAGATGTGGATAGTTAAACTCATAATACTTAGCTTTTTAAACATTGCTTATGTAATAAAGATGCTTGTACAGAGGATGCATACATCTGTTGTTACCATGTATATACTCAGGATATTTATATTTCTCTGCTGCTTTGACTTTGCTGCCCCTTGAAATTGTTAGATTTGGCACTATAGAAACCCTGAAGGTACACCTTCGGTGTCTTGTTCCTTGCTTAATGTAATCTAGTCCCATATGGTTTAATAATCCTTCAAATACCCTTCGTTTTTTCAGACTTGTACACATGTCTAAGGCTGAGGCTTTTTAGTATGCCTCCTTTAAAACTGCTCGGTTTAAATTGCTTACTAAATTCATCCATAAGAGCTACTGTATTTACATTTTATAACTTTTTATCTCTGGGTTTACCTGTAAGTACTAAAACATAAACAAAGTGAAGAGGGGGGAGGGGAGGGGGAAATGTGTGCCTTTTTTAGACGTGACACTGTTTGTAGGCAAGAGCAGAGTCAGGTTTTTAGTTCAATATTTTATGTAAAAAGATGCACTAATATTTGGGCCCTTACCTGAAACCCACTGAAGCCAATAAATAGACTGTTAACTTAAATAAGCTTTGGACCAGGCCTTTCATGCAGGGGGGAGAAATCTATAGATGGATAATGTACTGTGAGATTTAACCCATTTTCCCTCCTTTTCTCGCTTCCAAACTAGACTGTATATTTTTAACTTTAACCCTTGCAATTTATTGCCATTCTTATTCCTAGGAACACTTTGAACTGCCTTGTTCCTTTCAGAAATGTTCTATTTCTGGCAAAACTTATTTTCCATGCATCTTTTTTCTTTTACATAAAAATGTGGGGATGAATTTTGGCCTTGCCAGGACACAACAGTTTTATAAAAGCCTTTCTGAAGCTCATATGGCATAGTGGATATAAAATAGGGTTAATTGCTGAATTTAGCCAGAGGAGCCAAAATGAAATTTCATAGAGAGAATGATGTACACATTGCCCGTGGCAAGCTGCTCTAATGATCATTAGAAGTGTATAAGGAGCCCAACACAAACCAAACACACAGACGATAATTGCTAAAGACTTGGCCACTCTCTTATCCCGGGAAAGTCTAAATCTGCTTGCCATGGTGTTGGCAATGTCTGTTCTTCTTGTGGTATTGCAAACATCTTCTGTAGCTTTATAAAAACTGTCTTTGGGTGGTTTGGTCTCAACATCCACCTGCAAGGGTGGTAGATCTTGGCTGACATGGAAATTTAATGACTGGCTGTCAAATTTATGTAGGCTGAGCCTTGAACCACAAGGTCTATTGGGGGAAAGGCTGCTTGCTCTCCTTTTCTGATCTCTTTGTCTGTCAGCAGGTTTTACAAAGAATATGATGTGCTCTCTCTTTTTCCTTTGGAAATTCATTTCATAGTCCTCCTGACCGGGTGCTAGGCTTTCATTTCTTAAAGAAGTGCGTTTTCTGATATTCATATAAATACTTAAGTTAAAGTATGTAACACTGATGAAAGGCGTAAAGAATTCAATGGTGGAAGCAATCATTAGGAAATACCAATTATAGAAAAATTCTGCATAACATTCTCCTTCAGGGAGGATACTTTTCTGAGCAACATACTCCCAGCTGATGATGGCTGGTCCATAGAGAAGAAAAGCTGCAACCCATACAAATATCATCTTTAATACTGCATTTCTGGTCATCCCTTTCTGAGCCCTGTAGCTCACCTGAGAAGAAAAACGTAAGTCAAATTATTTTCATACACATCAAAACAATATAGCTACATGTACATGGCTTGGGGGCTTTGTCATTTATTTAATCAGTTGGGCACATGTACAAATGAAAAACAACGTGAGAGCTAAACACACTGAAACTAAACTAAAGTATCTCCTGGCATTCCTATTGTTTTAATGTGGTCTGTGAACTTGCACAAACTCCTAAGAATTGTTTAAATTCAGGAGGTGCTGACTGGAACAAACAAGTGAGATCCCTAAGCCCAGGTTTCTCTATAGAAAATACTCTACCATGCATGCCAGCAGTTTCATATGTACTTCATTGCATCTGCTGTAGTGCCTGTTTCAGGAGAGCTCTTGTAAGAAGTTTGATTAATGTTTATATATTTAATTAACGTTTATATATTCAACTCATCAGTAGCAAACCATGCAATTTACTTAACTGAACCTATACGTGTATGTAGGTTCAGTTAATTAAATTGCACTGTTTCCTACCGATGAGTTGAATTTAGCGAGTGTTGTGTTCTGAATCATACAAAGAAGGCTTGAACATTTCACTTCCTTTTTTTACAAAAAGTTCACCCAAATTATTGTCAAGTGACTTATCTGTCTGTGTTCTAGATATGCATTACATATTTTAGTGGTAGAATGCTTTACAAAAATGTAGTATTTCCTATCTTATTATTTTGAGATGGATGATTGAGGAGTACTGTGTTATACCAAAATGCTTTACAGTGGAGTAGGAATGCATAGATTCATAGATGTTAGGGTCGGAAGGGACCTCAATAGATCATCGAGTCCAACCCCCTGCATAGGCAGGAAAGA
>NW_005842715.1:190260-192789 GCF_000455745.1 Alligator sinensis
TGGTCAGCCAGGGAAGCCTCCTGGCCCCTTTCCCTTTTACCTCGTACGGGGATTGTCTCGCTTTGTGCCCGAAGGATCGTTTCCTTAAGGCACAGCCACCCTTCTTGGGCTCTCATCACTTCAAAACTCCTACTCTGCAGTGCGTCCTTGACTAATCGCCTGAGTTCATTGAAATCAGCTTTCCTAAAGTCTAGCACTTTCACCCTACTAGTTACCTTACCCACTCGACGTCTGATGGTGAATTCTATTATTAGGTGATCACTGTCCCCCAGATGGCTACTGATCTGTAGGTCCCCTACCATGTCATCCCTCATTGCCAATACCAGATCCAGTATGACATTCCCCCTAGTGGGACCGTGTACCTCCTGTGTCAGGTGGAGGTCCTGTACACAGGTTAGAAACCTGCGTGAGCGGTGGGACTTTGCGGTCTGTGTCTCGCAGCAGATGTCCGGGTAGTTTAGGTCCCCCATGACTACCGCCTCTCTAGCTTTTATGGTCTCCGAGAGCTGCCTCAAGAGCCCCGAATCTATTTCTTCCCCTTGATGTGGGGGCCTATAGCAGACCCCTACCACCAAATCCCTTTCTCCTTGCCCCCCATGTAGCCTAACCCACAATCCTTCTACTTCCTCATCCTTGGATTCTGTCTTGATGAGGGTCGATGTATATTGCTCATTGACATAGAGCACAACCCCTCCCCCTTTTTTTCCCCAGTTTCCCTCGTTTCATGAATGTAGAAACGAAGGCACTGGAAGGTGAAGTAACTTGCATAAGATAATTATCACAGATCAAATCCTTTAAGAACAAAGTCACAGAATTGAGGTCCCCTAACTTTCATTTTTTTTTGCTGAACTCGTTAAACAATACAGTTTTTAACAGCATAATGAATCAGGGGCTCAACCCTCTACCTGTATCTACAGTTTCTAGCATCAAGGAGTCCTGATCTTGCTTGATGTTTCTAGAGGCTTCTGCAATACAATAATAAATAATACATCTGAACTCTTCAGCTATGGTTCATTTCTTGAAAATTAGGCATACTACTAATATACATTTATATATTTTTGAGTGTACGCACACTATGTAAATATAGCAGTGTGCCTAATTTTCAAGAAATGAACTGTAGCTGAAGAGTTCAGACTTATCAGAATTTCTCATGTTTTGGGTGCAAGCTTGTTAACGAACTTTTTTTAAAGCCTGAAACGTCCAAAGCTAATACCACTTCATTAATGGCATTTGATGTCTGAGTCAAACTCCTAATGTTCTAAAGTCTGATCTTGGTACTCTGAGGTCAGTGTCTCCTGCAGGGAAGGTTTCAAGCTTTTTGCTACAACAAGACTACCCTCTTCTCAGAATTGTACCTGGCCCTCTTCTTTTTGCAAGCTAGTAGGGCATTGTTGCAACACTAATGGAATATTGACGCAATTGATTTTTAGACATGTTTTGGTGGGAAGAATTAACTTGTAGTATTAAAAAAATAAATAAATAAATAAATGCTAGTGAGCATCTGTAACTGTTGGTAGCTACAGTCTGATAATGATTTATTTATATCTTTTCAGTTTGCCTTTTGGAACACAGTTTCATTTTTGTTTTTAAACTGTACTTAGCACTCAGTGCCTAAGGGTAAAACATCATTAAATACTCAAATAGACAAAATTAAACAGCAGAGCATTCATATTTCCCCCCTTCTTAGACAAATATTTGTTTAATATCTATCTTCCCAGAAATACTAATTTGGTGTATGACATCTAAACAGTTGAAGATTCCTTCAATACTTTAAAAGGAGGCAGTCATTTTCCAAGGAACTATTATGGTCTCATAGCGTGAATTGTAATGAGCACGGATCCTAGTTTTCTGCGGTGGTGAAGGATTGAGAAATCTCCATTTAAAAAAACAAAACAAAAACCCAACAAATCTGTGGAAAAATGCAGAAACCATATTTTCCTACAACTGAAGCGCAACGGTATCCCACAGCAAACAACACCAATTCTGCTCTTGATTTTTGCTGCAGTTTTTGCCTCTTGGCCAGTCAGCAGCAAGGGGGAGGTGTGCTGTTGTGGGTTTTTTCCATGGTGTACAGAAAATTAGGACCCCTGGTAATGAGTGAGAAGCACTATAATGATGTGTGAAGTGCTGTTGCTATGAAGAACAGACTCGGGAAGAAAAGTAATATGAAAGAATAAAAGAACTCGTAACTGTAGGAAAATTTATGGGATTATTCATCTTTAAAACCCTGGCAATGAATTTTGGTGTACTGAGATGGTTTGAACGAGAAAAACAGTCTGAAATGTGGAACTGGGGCAGTCCTCTGTTCTAATCCTTTTTTGATGTCTGCCTGTGTGTCTGGAGCAGCACTTATTTCTGGAGCTGTAAAAGGGAGATGGTATTTTCCTGCTTCAAAGGACTCTTGTGACCTTATACTTAGTATTTTTGTCAGTCTTGGACAGGTACCATACTGTACTGATTGTCTCTCAAACTGAGAGAGACTTTGTATGAAATGTTTAATGCTTTTGTGCACCCCCCCCCCCCCCCCCA
>NW_005842715.1:192799-193443 GCF_000455745.1 Alligator sinensis
CCCCAACAGGGGGTATGCCGGGATCAATTTAATGAAGCGATGTGCTTAAGGAAGAAATTGATTATCTGAGCTAAACGAGTGGCCGGCAAGGGCAGAAACACTTGAGCTCTTTGGGACAGGCTGGCATGGCAAATTACTCCTTACAGTACAGTCAGTTACCCTAAAGAGAGAGTGACCATACTACTCTACCTTCATTGTGTATAACAGGTAAGCTTTTGGATGCGTGTGGTGTAGCACCACTGACTGGTGCTGCTTCTGCTCAACTGGTTTCCCTGTAGTAGTGGATGTGGGATAATTGCAAAAACATCTCTTCCCTTCTGGTTTTAGAGCTGAATTCCCCTTGAGATGACTTTTTCCCTCCCGCCCCCCACTAGGCATCAGACTTGTCCAGCACTGCTGGTGCCTAGGTCGGACCGCAGGTGCATGGTGCTGCATCAGCGCCGGCCCTCGCCCAGGCACGTGGGGCTGGTGGAGGGGCCGGGGGCAGAAAGCACCCCGACGGAAGCGTGGGGCGATGCGGCGGCAGGTTAGGAAGAACTTGCCCGCCCGCCCGCAGCTGCAGGTTTCCAAGAGAAACGCGTGGAGGGGCCCTGCTGGCCCGCGCCGCTCTTACCGCTCTGGTGACCGAGACGAAGCGGTCGAAG
>NW_005842715.1:193815-207822 GCF_000455745.1 Alligator sinensis
GGCGCGGCGCGGCGCGGGAGTCGCCCCGAGCAGAAGCGATGCGGGTGCTTGTCCCCTGTCCGGAGCGGCTCACGCCGGGGTCTCTCTCCCTCCGTCTGCCTGTCTCTGTGACTCCTGCCCTTGGAGCGCCGTCATCGCCGTGGGAGTCTCGGTCCGTTTCCCACTAGGTGCCACGGGAGGCTGACATGCAACACCCCCTCCAAGGGAGCAGCTCTCTGGTGCCGGAGGAGCCTGGTGGGCTTTTTTAAAGCCGCAAACGCAGAAGGAGATGAGCGAAGTAACAGGTCCAGTCTCTGTGGCCCCGTAGAATAAAGTAACTCGCGGCTGTTACCATTGCCCAGACACTAGAGAAGATGCGGGGGGGGGGGATGAAGGGGGTGATTAATCGATGGAAAAAATCAGAATACAAGGAAAGGCTGAAAAGAAACAGAAAGCTCCTAGAAAGAAGTACTTGGAGCAGCTAGGAGGAGTAACTGTCTGCAAAATGCTTTGTATCTCGCAGTCAACTTTTTAGGCTGCACTTGAACTCCCCGGCTGGCTTGCGTGCAAGCGGCTGCTGTTACATTCAGAGAAGTGGGGTTTGCATCAAAACTGTCCAGTACTACGGGATGCTGATTAAGCCACATCCCATATTGAATCCTGTTGTGATTGAGGAGGTGCCCAGGAGGAGGGTGGTTCTAAAAGATGAAATCCTCATTATCCATGCTCCTGCTAATTGCAGCCTTGGAGCAAGTTCTGTCCAAGGACGCACACGTACAACTCCTGTTGCCCTTTCATTGAATGAGACTTTCATAAGATACTTTTCAACTTAAGCAGAGCCACATTTTGTGATTGAGGCAAGTGGAGTTTGGCCAAAGAATTAGTGGATGCACAAAAGCCTCGCATAACTCAGCTATCATTTTATATTGGATAAATACCTTCTTTATAAAAGCAATTAGAGATTTGCATGAACTTACAGCTCCCAGTAACAAATCTCGCAAGCAATTACCCTGCCACCAAAGAGAGGCTATTCATATGGACATGAGGGGAAGTAACCGAGAACAGCTCTTTAATAACTTTTCTGTTATTAGTGTGCGTGTGCAGTCTCTGAGATGCAAACTGGCTCTTTTCCTGGAGAGATGCTCCTAGCTCGTGTCAGTGTTGGAAGTGAAAATCCCATGCCAAATTATTAATGCTGGTACAAATTAGCATAGAGCCGCAAGGGGGATTTTCTGATATATGACAGTATACAGCTATCCAAGTTTATGTCAATCATGAGGCACAAGCGACCAGCTTTGTGGATAATATATATAGAACATAAGAACTGCCATTTACTGGGTCAGCCCATAGGTCCATCTTGCCCATCATCCTGTCTCACAGTGGCAGAGAGTGGATGCTGAAAGGGAGAGTGAACTGTGTATGACCAGGGTGTTTTCCCCACTGTTCCTCTCTCACTTGCAGCCTCCAGCATTTAAGGTTTAGGAAGTTTTGATTCAGAGGCTGTATCAATAGCTACTGATGCCCCTTTCCTCCAAGAATTTGTCTGATCCCCTTTTGAATCTAGCTAAACTGTCAGCTTCCACAACATGGGATGGCAATGAGTTCCACACTTGTGATTTAGTTAGTTTTATTAATTAGCTTTTGTTAATTTTCATAGATTTCATAGACATTAGGGCTGGAAGGGACCTCGGAAGATCATCGAGTCCAGCCCCCTGCCCGACGGGCAGGAAGTCAGCTGGGGTCATAGGATCCAAGCAAGTTAAGCATCCAATTTTCTGTTGAAGGTGTTCAATGTAGGTGCTTGAACCACCTCTGATGGTAGGCTATTCCAGACCTTGGGGGCTCGGGCAGTAAAGAAATTCTTCCTTATGTCCAGCTTGAAATGGTCTTGCAGTAGTTTATAGCTGTTTGACCTCGTCATCCCTTGGGGCGCTCTGGTGAACAAACGTTCCCCCAGATACTGGTGGTCACCCCTGATAAACTTATAGGTGGCCATCAGATCACCCCTGAGCCTGTGCTTTTCCAGGCTAAAGAGCCCCAGGGCTCACAGCCTCAAAACTGGATGCAGTACTCCAGCTGCGGCCTCACCAAGGCTGAGTACAAGGGGAGAATGACATCCTGGGATTTGCTTGAGAAGCTTCTGTGGATGCAAGCCAGTGTTTTGCTCACTTTACTAGCCGCAGCATAGCATTGAAGGCTCATTTTATTAGTTAGTTGGCTTTTGTTAGTTTTGTTACTTCCTACTAGTTTCATTTGTGAACCCCCTATTTCTTGTATTGAGAGAGACAGCAAATAATACATCCCCATTTGCTTTCTTTTCACTATTTTATAATTTTGTAAACTCATATCATGACCCCCTCAAGTGTCTCTCTCCTACAGGTAAAAATCTCTTTTTATATGCCTGCGTGCCTTTTTCACCAAAACCAATGCTTTATTTCTCTCGCATACAACATGCACCTTTTTATTTAAGAAGAAAAATCCTGCCAGAAATTGGAGTGAAAAAACACGATAAGAGCAGTTTCTGCTACTTACTAGGTAAAAGTGAAGCCTGCACAGCGTTCTCTATATACTGCAGCTACTGAGTTACTATGAGGAAAGATCTTTTTTCTTCATTCTACCTTTCAAAAACATGGTACATATCTTATTCTAGGCTGTGTTTGTATGTGAGGAAAATATGTAAGCATACCCACACAATGCAAAATGGAAAAATGATAACCCCTTAGACCAGGGGTGTCAAAGATACAGACTCCAGCACACATCCACTCCATGCTGGATCCAGTGCATGGTCCTAAAGTGACTGCCGTAGACACTGCATGTAACGCAATCCTGGACTGTGTAGCATGGAGTGGCTAGAGCGGGTGCCATGTGCAGTGTGGTTCTGGAGCAGCCAGTTTGGGACAGCACCATACACCGTGCCCACTAGCTGCTCTGCCTCTGTGTTGTAGGTAGAGCCTGCTCTGGTCATGCTGGGATATGTGCTGGATCCATCATTGAGCAGAGGCACACTGGAGCAGGTGTTACGTGCAGTGCAGTCCTGGAACAGTAAGTTTGGGGGGCACACTGCACATGGGACTGACTCTGTAATACGTGCTGGATCTGGCACCAAGGGCTGGTCTGTGGACCCAGTCCAGCCCACAGACTGGTCCCATGCTACTAATCTGGCCTGTGGGGCTAGATGCATTTGACACCCCTGCCTTAGAAGGACGATGATTAGCTGCTTTTTGGGCCTGACTCCTACTTTCACTGGGACCAACAGCGATTTTCTGTTGACTTTTCAATTTGCGCAGGACGAGGCCTATTAATACTTTTACTTACTGCTTTCCAGTTTTGCCAATTAGCATAAAAGACATGGAGGTAGACAAGAGCAACACAGAAGATTAATCACCTGGTAAACAGGAGTTAATGAAAGATTTCTTTGTTATTCTTCATAAATAATTGCTGTATTTTCTGACTCAACCAATATGAAAGTAATTTTCATTTAGTGCTGATCGATCGATCACAGAGCACAGTTGGTATGTGAACTATTTGAAGCAAGTTTTGTAGCATGCTACCTGCAGTCAGATTTTGAGATTCTTAATGATCCCTGTATTAATTGTCTTCACAATTTCCTGATTCTACTTTAATATCAGCAGTCTGAAGAGGCACAATGACTGCTGCTTTAACAGTTTTTTTTCTTTGAACAGTGAGATATCACTGCATTTTCTACACTGTGTAGAGTTGCCTTTTAATGGTCCTTGTGCCACTGCTTGAAGATCACAAGCTCCTTTTGAGACCAAACACACATTACATGACCAGCATTCCCAGAGGGGTGTGTTTTGTTGGTACAGGACTCAAATATTTTCTCTTTGTCTTCCATGAATAGCAAATTATGACACTGAGTTACTTTCCCCTTTACTAATGCACATTGATTTTTATCCTAATTATATTTTTTTTTTGGGGGGGGGACAGGACACTTGAGGAGGTTAATTTTAATTATTTTAGAATAGAGTTTGTGATGGGGTGTACATTTGCACCTAGGAAAGAGTATTAAAAGCTAGTATAGAGAAAGTTGTCCTACAGCAGAGAAGTTTCCTCAGCTGTCAGCTGTTCATCCTGGAGGGAAAGCTCACCAGCTGGGATGTGCTAATGAGTGGATGAAAGGAGGAGGAAGAAAGAGGACACCTTTTTAAGCTTCTGGGGAGTAGATTTGTTTGTGGATTCCTGGAAACAACAAGTAGGGACAAATTATGTCTAAGAGCTGAAATAAGAAGCCTGATTTACTAGAACTTAGTTCAAATGGTAACTTTATTTAAGAATTATTTTTATTTTTAAATGAAACCCCAAAATCATATATAGTTGAAATACATATATGTCAGCCTGAACTATGCATGTCTGTCCCAAACAATGAGTAATAAAGGGGTAAATTAAAAAAAAAAAAAGAGGGAAGAGGGAGGGATATGTGCCAGGAATAATAATCTAGTTACCAAAATATTCTAAGAACTCTTTTCAAACTGTACCAAACTTTTCAAAACAGTTCAGCCCACTAAACGCAACTCTGCTAGCTGTTCAATCTCATTGTACAAGATTTCAAGCTTTGGAAAGATCCTACTTTTCCAATGCCCACTTTTCCTGCATGTCGACAATAAGGCCTACTGTAAGAATGCAGTCTGGGAAGGATTCAGCTTCAATTCTTTAGGTATATATCCAAGAACACATGTATTTCAACATGCAGTGCTATGTTGAAAACCTTGTTAACTCTAGTTATAATTCCTTTCTAAAAAGAATTGATAATAGGAAATCACTAAAGCGTGTGACCTAGCATTACCTGCAATGTATCAAGTCTCCAACATGTATCTACTGGTAGTATACTTCATTTTTTAATTCTCTAATCCCTACAATGTTTGAAGCTCAACAAGCTTGAGGAAAAATTGGCAAACTTACTGAAGTTTCATCCTTCATTACACTGTAAGGCCTTTATTTAGGGAAATCCCTATTTGAGGTGTGATATTGAGAAAATAGATGAATACGGGTTGTACATGTAGAATAACTTTTAGTAGAAAATAATATTAAATCCTTTTATCAGTTATGATAAACTTGACCTTCTAAAACAGTTGAATGTTAATATATGTGTTTGTATTAAGTATTAGAAAATCAGTTTGGCATTACTGTTTACTAAGGCTTTTTGGGATAGCAAATATTCCAGATATATTATTATTATTATTTTTTTTGCCTTGAAATCAATTCATCTTCCGTACTGTCACTCTATAACAGACCTGATACAAAATATTTAAGATCAAGGTAGAACGAAGACCTAGATATACAGATGACAGAATCCTAGTGGAAATTAGCAGTTCACAAGATTTGAACATTGACAATTGATCTTAGACTTTGTCTTATACAATAAAAAGATCATTTTTGTCTGCACTGGACTCCCTCTAAACATAAAGAAAAAGTAACTTTGAAAAATTTATGAAATGGAATTTTCCAAGGTGTGTTAAATGATTTCATTTTGAAAATCACAAACGGTGTGTTTTACATGTGCTCTAGGGGTGATGAATGGTTGGCTGGGGGAGGCACTTTTAATTAGAGTGGCTGTGAGAGGAGGGGGCACTTTAACTAAAGCTCATTGAACGAACTTTAGTTAAAGTGCCCCTGCTACCATTTTGAGGTGTGGGGGTGCTGATGCACGAAATGTGGAGGCTGACTGGAGTGCTCTAATTAACACGTTCCAGCACACTCGATTAATTGAGTCTGCTCTGACGTCGTGCAGTTACAGCATATTGGAGCAGCCTCCTGACATGTCTACAAGCACTGGAAGATTTCTCCTGCTGCTATTCTGAATCCTGTTGTTTCCTGATGATGCCAGTGTACAGGGTATGCGGATGAATGACTCTACAGAAGCCACAGTGGAGTGTTTTTTCCCCACTGCAGACAGATGACACTTATCTCAGACTGGGCTAGATTCAGCCATTGGTCGGTTACACTTTTACATCCTTGATGACTGATGGTAGAATCTGCCTGTGTGTTCTGTTATGCCAGTTAATGGAAAAGATCTCGCTTGGTCTAATTGCTGCTTTGAAGTATAGGTTAAGCAAGGCATAAAACACATTTTTTGTCAAATGTTTTATTAAGTATAGCTCTAAAGCTGAAGTGCCATGTTGTCTGATAAATCAACAGCACTTAAATGCAGTACCTTCCTCCAGTGTTATTGCAACAGAGTCTGTTCTAATTTCCAGGTCTTTTTGGTGCAGATTTTTAAGATATTTAAATACCTACATAGTTTTAAAAATCTGATCCTTAGTAATGATTCATCCAAACAGTTTATTTACCTCAGGTGTATTGCCTGTCTTAAGCATCAGTAGCCTTGACTTCCACTATAATCTTCTATCTCAAATATGCAGCCTATTTTGCTCATAATTATTTTAATTCCAACTCTGTCTTGATGTATATTCAGTTGCACGCTGTGTGTAACATACTTTTGTGTATAATAATGCTGAGATGAAAAAGATAAATTATATGAAATCAGAGCAGTCTCTGGATGGACAATGTAAATAAAGGTTTCCTTGCAAATGTTCCTAATAATACCATAGATTATGGGTTTGTCTGTGCAGGAAAATTCACTGGAATTCTAAAATAGGTTCCCACTGGGTTCCAGAAGTAAAGCAATCTTTTTCCAGAAAAAAAATCCTCTTTGGAAGTACATTAATTATTCCAGAAAGATATATTTAGTAAGAGCGATATTATGCTGAATCTTTTTTTTTTCCTTAATCAGTTGAATTCATTTTTCACTTTTTGGTGCTTATTTATTTCTTCCATTTCTGCCAGCTTGGAAAACAAAATAGGTATTAATTAGAGGTGCACCAATACATCGGTCCCATATCAGACTGGCACCGATATAAAGAAAATTGACGTTATTGGCAATTGGCTTTCTTTGGCTGATAAAGTTGCTGATAAATGCCCCATGCATGGGTACAGCTGCAGCACAGCATGCAGGTGGCCAGGAGTGTAGCCCGGTAGCGTGGAGAGCAGCATCTGGAAGGTAAGTCTGTTGGGGGGTGGGAAGGGAAGGGGTGTGGAGGGGCAGATCAAGCCCCCTGTGGTGAGGGAGTGGGGCTGGCGCTGGAGCTGGGGCAGGTGCTGCACAGCTGGGATGGGGCATGGGACAGAGTCACGGCTCATCCGGGGAGGGTACGGGGGGCACAGCTCCTGCAGCTGTGCACACCCCAGGAGTGTATGGGGGGGGTGTCCCCTGGATCTGTGTGCAGGGCGAGGGCAGGTTGCCTCTGTGGGCTGGAGCCAGGGGCATCACCCGGCTCTTCCTGGCAGGGGGCCTGGGCCAGGGCTGCACTCAGTGCAGGCAGCACTGGGTAGGGGTTGTAGCTACTCCGAAATTTGCTGTAGCCCCTGCTCCCAGCCATGGATGACTGGTGCCGCCTTAATTAGGGGAGGGTACATGCCCCCCCTGCAACCAGTCCCACCGACTGGGGGGGTCTCCCACGGCTGATTCAGCTGACTGGGGAGGGGGGGGTAGGGTCCCTTGCAGCTGAATCGGCTGACCTGGGGGGTGGTCCCCCTGGGTGATCTTGCAACGGCTGAGTGCTTACAGGGGAGGCACTGGTGCTCTCGCTTGCCCCCCCTGCCTATCACCTAAGCAGCGAGCATGGCCACTCAGGGGGTGCACCTGCACTCTCAGGTGCACATGCATCCCCTACATGTTGCCATTGCTTCCAGTGCAACTCCCCCCGAGTGCAGCCCCGGTCCAACCTCCCCCACCAGGAAGAGGAGCCTGGTGCCACTCCCAGCCCCAGCTCACAGGAGCAGCCTGCCCTTGCCTTTGCCCTCGCCCTCACCCTGTGCATAGATCTGGCGGGGCACATGTCCCTCCGTGCTCTCCCAGGGTGTGCCAGCAGCACGAACCACCCCCAGGTTAGCTGCGACTCCATCCCATGCCCCACCTCGCCACAGTTATGCAGTGCCTGCACCTGCCCCAGCTCCACTCTCTCCTTCACTGCAGGGGCCTCAATTTGCACCCCACCATGCCCTTTCCTCACCTTTTGCCCCTTCCCCCACAACAGACTTACCAGCTCTCCATCCTGCTCTCCAAGCTGCTGGGCTGTAATCAGATCAGGATTGGCCCATATGGCTCGTTAAAAATCTGCCATCAGTATCAACCCAAAAAAATCTCTGTTGGTGCACCCCTAGCATTAATACTTTACATGTGAGATGGATTTTACAGCCATATCAACAGCAAGGGCATTAAGGTATTTTGGATAAAAGAGAGCATTTGAATTCATTTATATTATTTTTAATGTATTCATGTGTATGTTGTAATGTTTTCATGGTAGCACTGTATATTGTATTTACAGATTTACTCTCATTGTTTCTATATTTATAGAAGTCTTAAGAGAACAGTGAGTACAGCAGTTCTCAAGGCCAGATCCTACTCCTCTTGTTCAGTGCTTAAAGTGGATTTGTCACCTGTGTGTGATCCTTTCCCACCCTGCTTGAGTCCCTGAAAACCAGTTAAAACAAAAGGTGCAAGGGCCCTCCTACTCCCTGCTTTTTTTGTTAACTTTTAAAGCTAAGATGATGGCATATTAAAAAAGGAGGTATGTTACATGCATTTTTGGCATAGGCGATGGGTTTTTTGGCAAAGTGCTGATGGGATATGGGGTGGGGAGCACAACTTCACACTGCCGCTGAAATGTGGGAGCAGAACTCTGTGCTGCCTCTTCTGCTGGGTGTTGGATTTGGCCAGGCTGCAACCCCACACCCCACCGTTGGCACAGAAATTGTATCACTCCTGCCACCCCCCTTGCTGCTGGGCTCTGACTCAGGCCAGGCTGCAGCCCTGTGACCTGCACCCCACTGTCAGCATAGAAATCTAGAGGGGGGCATGTGCTCCCCCATGCTCCTTCCAACACATTGCCAGTGGTTCAGGGACTTAAGCAGAGTGTAGTAGGATTGTACTATGTCTCCAGTTGGTGCTTCCAGTGAACTAAAGTTAGTGGTGCTGTAGCAAAACACCCAGTTTTTCTTTTTTTTATTTATTTTAAAATGCATTCCCTCCCCTTCCCCAACCATTTCTGACCTTTTTCTCTCCCTTTCTATTCCCTACAGACAAGTATAAGTAAGCTAAGATGTAGGATAAGCTTTAACATTTTATTTTAGGTAGTAAGTTTTATTTTTCTCTCCCCTCCTTGCAAATAAGTGCCCTGCTATTTTGATAAAGATATCCACTGTTTTATAAGTGATAATTATTATGTTTTGTATTGATTTATTTTTTTTAATGCTTTTATATTGTGTGATTACTGTTTTAGGCCTATATGTATAAGTTAGCATAAGTCATGTCAAGTTTCCATTTTGTTTGTCAAGTCTCCATCCTGTCCCCAGGCACGGTTGTATAACCCATGACTCGCACCTACCTCTCCTATGTAACTTGGTTCTTGAATGAATGGGGATGAATAAGGGTGCTTGAGAGACAATGGCAGTAGGTCTACAAATAGCTCCCTCTGAATGACCAAACCATCAATACCAATACCTGGACGCAGCCCTTGGAATCACCCTCAGCATTCAAGAAACAAAAGATGAGGCAACCCACCATTGTGCCAAGCTGTGCATGCTCAGTAAGAACACCTGGAGCCCTCTGGAACAGGACTGAACTTGCCTGGACAGGCCCACGCCACAGGAGATCAGAGGTAGTCTGCCCCATAAAAAGGGTAGTGAAGACTGACTCCTTGGGATGCCCTCTCCATCTGGACCAGCACCTTGCCACACTACCTATCCACCCAGAGGCCCTGCTGGCGACCCCCCACTCTGGACAACACCTACTGGACAAAGACCCCTTTCCAGCCTGGTTAGGTAGCTATCACCCCCCACACCCTCTTCAACAAAGGACTTGGACTCTGCTTCTCTTCCCTACTCCAGCCCTTCCACTGAGTCTTTCTCCTGCTGCCATTGTGAATGCTTGTGTGTGTGAACCAATAACTTCATGGGGCTGCGTAGTGTGTTGTCTGTGTAATAAAACTTATTTGGACTCCTAAGTTGGGTTTTGCTTTACTATGGTTTGGCCCTGCTCCAATCTCTGCTCCTCACCCCTCTAACTTCTGTCTCATTTCTCCCTCTTCTGCTTCTGGCTCACTGCCACCTCCAACACCTGGCCTGAGCTCCTCTCTGCCTCCAAACCCCCTGTTTCTTTGCCTCTGTCTTATCACCACTGCCTTTTCCTTTTCCCCTGAGCAACCAGGTTTCTGCCTCAGTTTCTTTCCTGGCTGTCTCCTCCTTGCCACCACTTATCTGCATCCCTCCCTGCCCCCAATATCTCAGCTGTCTGCCTCAGTTTCCAGCCCCAGTCTGCCTTAAGTAAATCCAAGCCTCAGTTCCTTAGCCAGCTTCTCTGTAGTCCACCGGTCCTAATCCCAGTTCTGGCAACTTTCACTCCCTACACTTTAACTCTCTCTCTCACCTGAACCTTCCCCCAAATATCCCAGGTACCCCAAGCACACACATACACACTGTACTATCCAAGTTAGGAACTTACCTGTGTGTATGTGTAGATGGGTTGTATGTGTGTGAACCGGTGTGTGTGTATGGCATTGTGTGCATGATATATGAATTAGTGATCTGTGTCTAACTTTTGGGTTGTATAGTGTATGTGCTTGAATTGGTGATAGGTATGCATGTTCCTAAGTTGGTGTGGATGTGTATGTGCATGTGCCTGAGCTAGTTTTGTGTGTGTGTGTGTGTATGCACCTAATTGATTTGTGTGTTTGTATATGTGCAATTGTGTCACACCCTCCTGTCTAACAACGCAATATTGAGATCCTGAGAGTTGGCCTGACCCCACAGGGCAACAGTGCTTATGTGTAAAATTCCATACCATAATATGGACAAGAACTTTTCTTACCTAAAGAAAACTTTTGGAAAAGCAATGCTCTGCAAGAAGCACTTAATAGCTTCATTCTAGATTATGCAGACAAATGGTCAGCTTTCTTTTTGTCTCTTAGTAGTACAGTTACAAACAGAGCAAGCCTTAGGGGTGGTCGATGTGGGTGACTGCCCAGTGTGTCATGGTTAGGAGGGTGCCACAGGTACATGCATGTGCACACTTGTGAGCAGCTCATGGTCACAGCAGTGTTCTCCCCCTGCCCTAGACATGAGGAGCAGTGCCTTGCTCTCCCCCACCTACAGCTGCTGCTCAGGAGCAACTGGGTTGGGCAGTGTGGGTGGCAGCAGCATGCGGCTTCACCTCCCTGCCAGACTGTACTCTGTGCCCCTGACCATCTGCCTCTGCCTGCAACAGCACTGCTGACTTTGGGAGGTGGAGGCATGGGAGATGGGAGCATCAAAATACAGGTTCCCTAAGTCTGGCTCTGGTAACAAACATTCAGTACTTGAGAGAGGAAGTATTATCTTTGTCAGTGGAAAAGACAGCTGACTTTTTCAGTTGTCCAAGAGAACATAGACATGGATTTATTAACTGAATAAATGAAAAGCTTTTATTAGATAGATCTGTTCTAATTAAATGAATGGGTGGAAATTAAATTCTACTGTATTCTCTTCCTACTTACCTTTTTCCACTTTGACAAGTCAGTGTATCACATCCGCGTGGATTCATTTGTTTTGCTTAGTATTCTCACATTGTCTTCAGTCAAATATCTGTTTCCTAGTTAATCTGTTATTCTCACAGCTGCATATGTAGGGAAGCTGAACTTCTTTGATCTTTGCTATTGGCAAAGAAACCTACTGCAGATGACTAACAGTTATGGTATGCGTATACAAATAAATACCCTTTAAAAGATGCAGCAGCAAAGACATGTACATTATAGATTCATAGATGTTTGGGTCAGAAGGGACCTTAGAAGATCGAGTCCAACCCCCCTGCCCTGGCCAGGAAAGAGCACTAGGGTCAAATGACCCCTGCCAAGTTCATATCTAACTTCCTCTTAAAGACCCCCAAGGTGGGGGAGAGCACCATCTTCCTTGGAAGACTGTCCCAGGTTCTGGCAACCCTTACCATAAAGAAGTTCTTCCTGATGTCTAGCCTAAATCTGCTCTCTGTCAGTTTTGTGGTCATTTTTTCTAGTCACTCTAAGGGGTGCCCTGGTAAACAGAGCATCTCCTATTCCTTGCTGCTCCCTCTGATGAATTTGTAGGCAGCCCCAAGATAACCTCTCAGCCTTCTCTTGCAGAGACTGAAGAGATCCAGGGCCCCCAATCTATCCTTATAAGGCTTTGCCTGCAGGCCTCTAACCATGTGGCCCTCTGAACCCTCTCGAGTTTGTCCACATCCCTCTTGAAGTACAGCACCCAAAACTGGACACAATACTCCAATGGTGGCCTGACCAGTGGCATAGAGGGTAAGTATCACCTCTCTGGACCTTTTTGTCATGCACCTGCTAATGCATAATAAAGTGTGGTTAGCTTTACGGATTGCTTTACCACATTGACAACTCATGTTCATCTTGGTGTCTCTCGAGTTTGTCCACATCCCTCTTGAAGTACAGCACCCAAAACTGGACACAATACTCCAATGGTGGCCTGACCAGTGGCATAGAGGGTAAGTATCACCTCTCTGGACCTTTTTGTCATGCACCTGCTAATGCATAATAAAGTGTGGTTAGCTTTACGGATTGCTTTACCACATTGACAACTCATGTTCATCTTGGTGTCAACAATGACTCCAAGATCCCTTTCCACTGCTGTGCTGCTGAGGAGGTCCTCCCCCAGCCTGTAAGTGATTCCTTCTCTCTGGGTGCAGCACTTTGCACTTGTTTTTGTTGAAATGCATCCTATTCTGTTCTTCCCACTTTTCCAACCTATCCAGATCCACCTGGATTCATTCCCTACCCTCTGGTGTGTCAACTTTACCCCATAATTTGGTATCAGTTGTGAATTTAGACAGGGTGCTTTCCACGCCCTCATCCAAGTTCAATGTTTTCATCAGCGACAGCAAAGGTCCCAAGGGCCGAGCCTTGTGGGACTCCACTGCCCACATCTTTCCAGGTTGATACCAACCCATCCACCACCACTCTCTGGGTGTGACCCCAAGCCAATTTGCCACCCACCTGGCCGTGTAATCACCTATGTCACAGCTCTCAGTGTATCTGTGAGAATAGGATGAGATACTATAGTGAAGGCCATCTTAAAATCCAAGTAAATGACATCTACCTCCATTCCTGCATCTAAGCATTTTGTGACCTGGTCATAAAAAGAAACAAGGTTAGTAAGGCAGGATCTACCTGCTATGAATCTGCCCTGGTTACCCTTCAGCATTGTTTTTTCCCACTGGACTCCCATAAATGTGGTTCTTAACTTTTTTTTTTTTTCAAAGGTTTTCCTGAGGATAGAGGTGAGATTAACTGGTCTATACAATCCTTGTTATCAGCAATGTTTTTGGCCGGAGTGCCAAAAACGCCAACATTGATCCACACCTGGACTTGGCGTGCCAGGGACAGACCACTAGGAGCCCAGTGCAGCTGTCTACAGCCTTCCAGCTGAAGTTAGCCTAGGCTCTGGGCAGCTGCTGCCAGCCATGGCTGCTTGCAGCCTCCTGGCTGCCTGCTGTGAGCAGCCTGGGGCTCTGGCTGACAGCAGCTGCCCAGAGCCTGGGCCAGCTGTCGTGTGCCATACAAAATGGCCTTGGCATGCATGCTGGGGGTTGCTGATCCCTGGACTAGACTGTAGTGAGGATGGACAGCAGCACTAGGCTTGATGCCTAGTTGTAAGTGTCTTTGAACACTACTCCCCTAAAACAAAACAACTTCTGGTCTGTGGGGCTGCCCATAGGTCTGGAAATTTGAGTAGTAACAGCATTAACTACTGCAGCTTCTAGAGAAGACAGCACCACTATTTTAGGGCATTTCTAAAGTCAGGGGTAGGGAAGGGTACTTCTTTGTTGTTCAAGGAGGAACAGGATTCGTATGCAGAACTGACTCTTAGCAGAGCAGCAGCAGCAGAATTTACCTGTTCCAGGCTTCAGGGATCTGCAAACCTCCAAATACATTTTTAGTGCAGACTGGTAGTTTTTGCAAAACCAAACATGTTCAG
>NW_005842715.1:207832-224592 GCF_000455745.1 Alligator sinensis
ATAATGGGGGAAGGCTGAGAATGAATGAAGCCACCAGGCATTCTACATTGCATTTTGCTTTGCAGGTGATTGGGGTCCATGTGTCACAAGCTGAGACGAGGAAATTCTATCAAATTCCATCAGGTTCTCTTGGGATTTTGCTTTTAATAGCTAAAAGAGTCCTAACTCATGGAAACTTGAAATGTGTCTAAAATCGGTTGTTAACAAATTCCTGTTAAAAACTGGAGTGTGATTCAGACAAGTCTCTTAAACTTGATTTCAGATGTGTTGGGGATGAGCATTCTTGTACAGGTAACTGTCTCAAAATTATACTAATAACACACAAACACTGAGTACATCATACTATATATTTTAAAGAAATGCAATGCCTGTATAAATGATCCTTTTTTTTTCTTTGGGATGCATTCAGAGTCTTACACTTTAAATTACTGAATATCAGTGTTGCCTGTCAATTTTGCTTTTAATTGAACTACTTATTTTTCTTATCCTGCCTACTTCATGCATTGATATTTCACACATGCACTTTTGCTGATGTTGCCAACATCAAAGGGCATCATAAATTCATGTTTGGCTAGAACAGTGCTCAAGAGGATTGAAACTTCTGTTGTAATCAGTGGGAGCTGGACAGGGTCCCAGATAAAGGTCCCTCTACATCACTGCTGAAACTGCTACATAAACCAAAGGCTTCCAGACATTGCTTCGTTTCTTTCTTCTTGCTCTCTTCCTTAATCCTCCATAACTTTCCTTTCTTTTCATCCGTCTATCTCTTTGTATGGATAGTTTCCATACATAAAATGGGCATTACGCCTCAGTTCCAGCTGGTCTGTTATAAGTCTGCTGTTCTTAGAACTATGCTTCTAGCAAACATGACAATACTGTGCCAGCAAACTGGGGTTTCTGGCATTTGTAAAAACCTCTTTTACATATTACAGGTGGTATTCTCTAGAAATGAGCTGGTAACCTATCCAGTTTCCACGTCTTTATTTTGCCTGAAGCAGCAGGGCATTTCCCACAGAAAGCTGTTTATGAACAGATATGTTAATACTCTCCCTCCCTAGCCAACTTCCCTGAACTTGCCTTCTATGTCTGTAGCAGTAGAGGTAGGAATTTTGCTATGTTTCGAGGTCTAAGTAGGAGTGGGATATATTCTTCTCAGAGCAGTATGTTCAGAATCTGTCTGTAGATATTGTTGGATGGGACCAGAGTGCCCATAACTAAGACCTTGGCATGCACATGCTTGCTTTTTTGGTGCTCATATGCTCATGCCCATATGTTAGAATGGTAGAATGCTGATTTCAAATGAGCATGAGTGAACTGCTGACAAAAGATGGATTCAGAGGAGTCGGGGAGAGGAACTGGGGAATGTAGGCTTGTTCTGAAATGGGATTCCATGCTTCAAGACATTTTCACATCATCATTTCACTAACAGACACATTTTTTTCCCTAAATCTGTATGTTGGAAGTTTCTACACATAAAGGAGGAGGCAGATGTATCTTGTTAGTCTGGGACTCAAATTTCTTTTTCATTTCAAAACTGTCCTAAGTACCTGAGATGCACGATCTTAGGCATTTCCAGCATCTATCCACCACCTCATTGTACATTTGAATGCAATGCAGGCCTCATGTGCCATCTATGCTCATTTCTCTTTGAATTTAGTCTTTATAACTGTTGCCCTGTGGGGTCAGGTCAACTCTCAGGATCTCAATATTGCACTGTTAGACAGGAGGGCGAGACACAATTGCACATATACAAACACACAAATCAACTAGGTGTGCACTCACTCACTCACTCACTACCAGCTTAGGCACATACACATCCAAACCAGCCTAGGCACATGCATACCTATCACCAATTCAAGCACATACACACTAAAAATTAGACAAAATTGATAAAAATCAATTGTCAATACCCACACACTCAGTACACATACACAGATCACAAATTCATATATCATGCACACAATGATACACACACACACCCCACCTACACATACACACAGGTAAGCTCCTAACTTGGATAGTACAGTGTGTATGTGTGTGCTTGGGATACCTGGGGGGAAGGGGAAGGTGAGAGAGAGTGAGAGAGTTAAAGCGTAGGGAGTGAAAGTTGCCAGAACAAGGAGTAGAACTGGTGAACTAGAGAGAAGCTAGCTAACGCAATGAGGCTTGGGTTTACTTAAGATCAAGTGGCCCCAGGGTTACTCGAGGTCACTGGTACACGGGGGCAGGGGAGAACAAAAAATCCTGGTAGCAAGGAGGAGACAGCCAGGAAAGAGAGAGACAGAAACCTAGAAGCTTGGGGCTGAAAACTGAGGCAGACAGCTGAGATATTGGAGTGGGGGCCGGGGGGGCAGATAAGTGGTGGCAAGGAGGAGACTGCCAGGAAAGAAACTGAGGCAGAAGCCTGGTTGCTCAGGGGAAAAGGCAGGGGGAATAAGACAGTGGCAAAGAAACAGGTTGTTTGGAGGCAGAGAGGAGCTCAGGACAGGTGTTGGAGGTGGCAGAGAGCCAGAAGCAGGAGAGGGAGAAATGAGACAGAAGTTAGAGGGGTGAGGAGCAGAGATTGGAGGAGGGCTGAACAAAACCCAACTCAGGGCTCCAAATAACAGGTTTATTAAACAGACAACACACTACGCAGCCCCGTGAAGTTATTGGTTCACACACACACATGCAAGCACTCACAATGGCAGCAGGAGAAAGAGACTCAGTGGAAGGGCTGGAGTCCAGGTAGGGAAGAGAAGCAGAGTCCAAGTCATTGGTTGACGAGGGGGAGGGAGGTGATAGCTACCTATCCAGACTGGAAAGGGGTCTTTGTCCAGTAGGTGTTGTCCAGAGGGGGGTCGCCAGCAGGGCCTCTGGGTGGATAGGTGGTATGGCATGGTTCTGGTCTAGATGGAGAGGATGTCCAACTGGGTCTGTCTTCACTACCCCTTTTATGGGGCAGACTACCTCTGATCTCCTATGGGGAGGGCCTGTCCAGGCAAAGTCAGTCCTGTTCCAGAGGGCTCCAGGTGTTCTTACTGAGCACGTGCAGCCTTGAAGCAATCATCTTTTGTTTCTTGAATGCTGGGGGTGGTTCCAAGGGCTGGGTCATTGGTCCAGGTATTGGTGTTGATTGTTTGGTCATTCAGAGGGAGCTATTTGTAGACCTACTGCCATTGTCTTTCAAGTACCCTCATTCATCCCCATTCATTCAGGAACCAAGTTACTTAGGAAGGGTAGTATGAGTCAAGGGTTACACAACTGGGCATGGGGATAAGATGGAGGCTTGACATTACAAGATGGAAACTTGACATGACTTATGCTAACTTACATATATAGGCTTAAAACAGTAATCACACAATATAAAAGCAGTAAAAAATCAATACAAACATAGAAAAATGGAACTTACTACCTAAAATAAAACGTTAAAGCTTATCCTACATCTTAGCTCACTTATACTTATCTAGGGAATAGAGAGGGAGAGAAAAAGTCAGAAATGGTTGGGGAAGGGGAGGGAATGCATTTTAACATAAATAAAAAAAAAGAAAAACTGGGGGGTTTGCTACAGCACCACCAAGAGTACAAACCCTTATCCATTGATGTAAGGTCTCTGATGCCATATTTAAATGTAAATTGCATCTTAAAAAAGTTGACATACAGTATTTGTAGGAGATATTGTTTGTTATTCTATTATGTATTTGTAGTGGTGAGCATGTGTAAAGAATGCTAGCTCTAAATGTTCTAGCTATAAACCAAAGCAGTATAGCCATGGCACTGGTCCCAGGCTAATGTATTCTGCTTCACAGCTGAGCTAATTAAACATGGCTATAATTACACATATTCTGTGCATTAACTTTATAGTTGGTTCAATTGCCCCTTAAACTGAATGTGTGGCAGAGACTGCCCTGGGGTGGTCCCAGTCTGTAAGCAGCTGACAATTGGTTGCTCGGGGCTTCAGCTGTGGAGCGGTCCTGATCAGCTGATCGTGGGCAGGATTGGGACTATCCCAGGACTTGAGCCCTGGGGCAGTCCCTATCTGCTGATGATCAGCTGTTCATTTCCTGGCTCTGGGGACCACACAGGGGCTCAAACTGGCTCTGGATCCCCAGAGCTAGCTGATGATCAGCTGTTTGATGGAAATCCAACCTGTCAGTCTTGGGGAAATCTGGGATTATAATGTTAAGCTCCACCTGCACTGGCAATGTGGTGTGATTTGGGATCTGATCCCTGATCCCAGAGCCGCATCTCTTGTCATGCATGGAGGCACGATTGTTTGGATCATGGAACAGATCCTATTGCATCTTCATGTGAACATTTGGCAGGGGCCCTTGTTACATTGCTTTAACACAACAGCTACTCAAATATTTTCTGATTGAATTTACTTTTGTTGTTGCTGGAAAATGCCAATTCACTGAAATAAAATGGTCCTCAGTGAACATACTGATTTTGAAGAAATTGTTTGTTTTCAGTTTGGTTGACCATATCAGAAAGAAACATTTTAGGTATGTCTATGAAGTGCAAGGCAGTCTCCTTTCAAGTCATAGCCACGCCTACTCTATAGATGAGCAGAAACAGAATAGCCATGTTTAATTAGCTCAGCTATGAAGCAGAATACACGAGCCTGGGCCCAGTGCCATAGCTATACTGCTTTGTCTATAACTAGACCATTCAGAGCTAGCATCTCTGCACACACTCACCACTCCAAATGTATAATAAAATAACAAAATATTGTAATAACTTTGTAGCTCATTTCCTGTTCTATTATGCTATTAATTCCCCACATGTGTGGTTAGGTTGCACTTTAAGGAGTGATTAACTGTTTAATCGTGTCAGGTGTAACATCTGTCTGGGGCCTATTCCTCAGGCCAACCATTCTGCCCAAACCTACCTGTTTCCTAAGATTTTCCTTTTAGGGTGTCCTCTTCCATAAGAGACTTCCAATACTTATCCTGCCTGGACTTAACAAGAAGCAACTACCATTACTGCTCAGCTACCATATTTTCCACTGTTCTTGCAGAATTGAAACTACTCATATAGGCAGGACTATAAAGATGCAAGACATAGAACTCCTGTCTCTTAGAAGTACCTAGTGGCTTTTGGACAAAGGAAGACATGCCATTAAATTACTCCCCTGCTTTAAACTTATTCACTTCAGTATGCTTGTCAGAAAAGGATTTTGACCATAATAATTATTCAGTCTAAAAACGTGCATACTTGTGCGGGTCTAAGGTGTCTGGGAAACTGGTTGAGTTGTTGTGAAGTGTGAGTACCTTATGGTACTCTGAGATGCCATTTGACTTAAAAATGCTGTTTGACTTAGTATGATGTAATGTGACACAACACTCTCTAATGCTTTGTCTCCTTGTATCAACACTGCAATGCAATACAGCATGACAAAACTAGTTGGTTTTATTCCTTCTTCTAGTGGGAAGGCTGAATCATCTTTGTTTGGACTTTTAGTAAGGAGGAAAGTGAAGAATACCAGACTAGGAGGGTATTGGCTTTGTGTGGTGCTTTACAGTGTTGACAGCAATTACAGTTATCATACTGAAGGGGTTGAAAGCTGAAGAGCAGGACTCTTGCTCATTTTACAGGCTTTGTTTGGGAGCCTATAAGTGTCTTAACTGCCTCACATATGCTGAATGTCCCATGTGTGCTTGTGTGCCCTGTGTATGAGCCCTACCTGGAACCAGAAGAAAAGGACACGAACGTAAATGTGGCAACATGAATAAATCTTTGACCTTGGCCAGAAAGATGTTCCACAAGATTTAATATACATGCAGAGTATATTACAATGAAGGGAAGGTGGTGAGAACAGTGTTTAGGCTGATGCTCTCTCACAGCTAAGAGAACTTGACAGGATCATAGAAACACTGTTGTGGAAATATGGACAAGAGTCAAAACATGAGATGAACACTAAAGTTGGACCTGCCTAGGAGGGAGATAAGGCATTGCCTATCACATCCCACCACAAACTTCAGACTGACACAGGCATGAGAGACTAAAAGCAAAAAGCACAGAAGACAATTAAGCAAAGGAACATAACAGCCTGCTGGGATAAAGAGATCCAAGAGCAGAGGCAACACATTGCAAATGCAAACAAGTGCACAGGCTGACATCGATCCCTCCCACACTGGTTCCCAAGTACATATCATTATGACAAGGTAGTTACAGCCCTGTCAGGTTGAGAGTGTTGTGATTCTATCTCTCAGCATATGAATTCACAAGATCAGGACACTTCCAGTCACAGAGGGCTGAAAACTGATTTGGGGTTTTTAGTTGCTGTCAAAATCAGGTTAGAACTAGCCTTCCCCAGTTTAATTTACCTGATGGGTTTCTCCCGTATAGATTCCTATAGGATGAAAAAGTGAAAATGAAGAAAACCTTTCTAGGAAAAGAAAAAAATGGAAAGTAGAAAGGAGAATAAATGGAATAATGAGGTCCTTGAAGGCAGAAAGAGATGACTAGAGAATAAGCTCTTGTGAAAACATTTGTGTACCAGATCGTTTGAGTTAGCAGTTGTGAATATGTTATCTGTTGAATTGTGGCAATTGATGTTTACCAACATTAACCTATTAAACACCAATATTTATCTGAATTATGTTTGGACAATTTTTCTCCTGCATATGTATTTCTATAGGGTTGAAATTATGCTTTTCAAATTACAGAATGTTCTATGGTTATTGCCAGATATGTAAATAAGGCCCAAATTTTCTGTTTCTCTTGTACAAGATTTGGCTTGGTGCCAATACTGTTGTTTGTTTTAGGAGTTTGTTGTGTCAAGTGACATTTTTCACTGGTGCTATTTATTATGAATAGTGACACAGAGCACAAGTAAATGAAATGTTCTTCTAAGTGACGCACTGCTTTGAACTATAAAGTTTCTAGTTGTTCATAATATTCCCATGTTTGACTTGCTCTCAAGAATACTTTTTACTAAGACCTATACAGATCAAAATTGGGGACTATCAGCCAAATGATCACTGGGCATCATCATACCAAGGGAAGCCAAGGACTAGGGAACACTGCACCAGAACAATTTTTCTTCCAGAGCTAAACGGAAACTTCAAGTAAAAGGCTCTGCTATTGAGACAGTTGATGACCAAAACTTGTACGTGCAAAGCAGCCACCTGCCTGTAATGAAAGAGCCTTTCTATATTTGTACATCATTGCAATATGGTCCAAACAGCTGATGACAAATTCCAAAGTCTTACAATGTTCATTATTTCTTAACTGAAACTAAAAGGGAATTGAATAGTATTGACTCAGGTTTCTGGCCACAGATGTTTGACTAAAGCCTGAAAAATATGCCTGTTACTTATCCACAAAGTCAGTGAGCTTAAAGAAAGAACTTGTAACACATGGAATATGACACAGCACCAGCAGAGCCTGGTAAGTTGTGGAAGTAGGAGGCAGGTTTCCCTAGGGAATCTGGGGATGGGGACCCTGAAGAAACCTCCCCTCCACATACCAGGACAAAACAGCAATGCCTGGTGAGGGCTGGAGACTTTCCTTGCGTCCTCTTAGGGACAGCAGCGGCAGAGACTGGGCAGTGAGAATCACATGGGACCTGATACACAAGTTCCTGCTCTCTGCAAATTAAAGGATGCTCAGGATCTGCTGTTTAGAACCAGGCGGCCGGTATGGCTGGAGGATGGAGCAGGAGGGGTGGATGCATAGTCACCAGAACTGCACAGCAGTGGTGAACAGAGAGCCAGCGTTAGAGCTGGCGACAGAAGTCTTCATGAGCTGGATGCTCCAGAGGGTATTCAAAGCCAGAGCATGGGAGGGGTTGTCCTCCGGAGCTCCAGTGAGGACAAGTTCAGACAGAAGGGAGCTCTTGTTCCCTATTGGCCCCTGAAGTGGCAGGCAGATGCTGTATGTGGGTGGCCGAGCGAGCACACAGAGAAACAGAGGGTTTGCAGTTTGCTGAGGCAGATGGGACAGCCAGATCAAGGGAGATACTCAGATGAATTGATGGTGAGTTGGACTGCTCTAATCATGGTAGCATGATTATTGGAAAGAATTAATTGAATCAATTGAGTTAAGTCAAAATGAATGTTTATGACAATTAATTTTGTTTATTGAATGAATTGACTTCCTCTGATTTGTTTATGAGGACTGAGTTCTTGATTGGCCCTGAAGGGCACCTTGCATGGATTAATTTAAGTTTAACATATTTATAACTGATTAAGTTAATGAGCTGATAGATTGGATGAGTTAAAACCATAATTCCAGTTAAGAAACTGTATCCGGAAGGTGTGTCAGTAGTAGAAGGGAAGAGCAAGAACTCAATAGCACTTACTCGTGGAAGCAAAGACCAAACAACATCATTACAATAGGCTGGCATGTGGGCAGGGTGAAAGAGGAGGAGGAGCCCTGTAGGGAAGACATGAGCATAACCTATGTAAGAAGCTCCTTTTGGCAACAAGGAACCTCCTGCATAATAAGTAAGAACAAGACATGGCAAGTGAGAAAGTGAAGGCCGCTTTAAAGTAGTGAAACATGCCAGCGGTTAAACTGTCGCCCCTAAAGACCTGGTATTCCAGGGGCTTATGCTCTTGAGCGGTAGGGCATAGGACGTACTTACGGCACCACGTGCACAAGTCTAAACTGAAAAACTTGTTCATTTTAAGTTACATTAAGGAAATCTTTATAGTCTTTTCTTTGTATGGAATAATAGTGGAGCTCAACATATCTCTATTTTTGCCCTTGCAAGCAGAGCACGCCTAGGATTCATAATACATCATCATGAGAACCTGAAAGATGAAAATATGAGAATAAATGTCATTAATCCATGGTACAAGAGAAACAAAAGATCAGCAGTATGCTCACAAATATACCCTGTAATGAATTACATGTAGGCTGTTTTCAGTGCTATAAATCAACAGTTCATGACAGAAATGAATAACCTGAAATATATTATGGACTTGATCCAAAGCCCACTGAAGTCGATGGAAAGACTTCCATTGACATTAATGTATTTTGAATTGGTCCTTAATTGCAAACCTATCTCCAAAGTCTACACAACACAGTTTTGACTAATTGCAAAGGCAACATTAAAGCACAGAATAAGGAGGCAGGAGACCTCTGTTTTGTTCTTGAAGCCTGGAAAATCTTGGACAAATCATTTACATTTTTTTTTCCATGCCTCAGTGTCCTGTTAAAGTGCAGAGTGTTTAAACTTAATGGATGTCTGGAGATCCTCAGATGAAGTCTATTATAGAAGCTGCAGAAGTGTTATAAATGGATTTGCATTAAAGAAATTGGTAAAAACAATGGCAGCAGAATGATAGATTTCAAAGTAATGTTTTGTTAATAGTAAACACAATAGGCAAGGCACTTTTGCCTACCACATTTTGGAGTATATTCATTTTTACATGCAATGACTGGCTGGCAGTTCCCATTAGCTTTGGTAGGAGCTAAGCAACTAATTATATAGTATATTAAGGTGAAACTATTCCCTTTAAGTATTCCCTTTAACAAAAAAAAGCTTTTTCTAATTTATTTATTTATTTATTTGGTTAAAAAATCAATAGCACAACTTCCATGTTTAAAATGTTTCAGGCATGTACATGCTGTGTTGACTTTGCATAACAGAACCTTTTCTCTATTCCAGATCAAGAAGGTTAATCTTTTTCTTCTTTCATATGACAATTTAGGATTATAACATTCATAGACTAATATCTAAATTTTGATAACCAGTCAACTGCTTCATGGGTAGCTGCATGGATTGATTTTATATATCAATTAAATGATCTAATTGGACAATTGTTCGCAATACGTTGCACCATCTGAAAAATCGTGCCACGATCACAACCCAGACTCTCTCTGATTCTCGATTTATGGAGCAGCTGTCCATATTTTCCATGAAGTATCTGGATATGGTTCAGGGAGAACCAAACCACTCTCAGTAGGTCAGATCCTGGCTGGGGAATTTTAGGGTTGCTGATGATGTATTTCTGCAGCAAGTTGGCATTTGCTCAAGCTTCTTTCCATTAGGCCTGTGCAAAGCAGCTAGTATTTGCTTTGGATTCAGCCAGTTTGGGGGACTGATTTGATTCGGTGATTTGAATCACTGTCCCAGATCGATTTGGCTGAATCTGATTTGGAGGTTCAGCTGCTGCAGGAGCGGTGAGTCCCAAGGTTTTTCTCTTCTTTTTTTTTTTTCTTAAAGGGCTGGTGCTGGGGGAGCAAGGGTGGGGCAGGGGGCTGGCGGAGTGGGTAGAGGTTGGGGCCTGGCAGGGGTCCCCCCCTTCCCCGCCCCCTACTTAGCAGCTCCAAATATGGCTGCAACTCCCTGCTGCAGCGGGTGGGGACTGTCTGAATCATCGAAGCTCTCTGGATATTTTCTAAAGATTCAAAGAGCTTCGAATCAATTCAGACCTTATAATTGGTCCCCTGATTTGATTCGATTTCGGAGATTTGGCCACAGAATTGGGCCAAATCTCCTCTGAATCAAATCAGCACCTGAAGCTTTGCAGAGCCCTGCTTTCTATTGTTCTTTAGTGCTCTTGTTATCATCATAGAGCTGCTTGGCGTATTTCCAGAAGGATTTTCTAGATTTGAGTCTATTTGGTGGTCGCATAGTAATGTCCCTGTTGATTGGGAGATTTGGGTTACCAATGGCCTTATGGTATCCCAAGGTTAATATAACTGGGTTTGTGCAGAAGACTTGTGCCTATAAACAAACCTAATCTGATTTTAACTTTGGAATGAAATCTCAAAAAGGCAAGCATTACTGTATGTTGATCAGAGCTGGATAATACTTTTGGTAAATACAAAATATTTCTAAAAATGTAATTTTGACGATGTACATTTTGAAGATGTAAATTTGCTAAAGCCATTTAGCAAATAGTTTTGACCACAAAATGTTGAAATGTTTTGTTCAGATATTTTGGAATGAAACTCGACTTTTTAATTTTGAAATGGCAGTTTCATTTCAAAAGCAGGCTTTAAAAAAGTTTAAAAAAAAAGATGAGAAGGATTTAAATAAACTGAAAATGAAGTGAAGTCTTAGAGGAAAACTCCGTGGACAGTGGCTAAATTTCTTTCAAATTCTTTCCCTTAATATGCCTTTGAGTTTGGATGCTTACAAAGAGTTGTGGAGTTCCTGTACATTTGGATTATGAAACGTAGAGGTAGTATGGGGAGCTGTGCCCTTCTTCTTCCCATTGGCGATGTGTAGGTGGTGCACGTGCACCCCTTGAGCATAGCGGTATACCCCGTGTGGGCGGCCACCACTCTCCACCCCCCCTAGCTGGTGGTGTCTGCGGGCAGTCCACGATCACCACTGCCTGCTGCTGACACTTCTGGTGGTGTCTGCAGGTAGTCGCTGACCACTGGTCGGTGCTCGGACTCCCTGCCCCCTGCCGCTGACAGCACTTAGGCTGCCTGCAGCAGCTCCCCACTTGCCTCTGCCATGCTCCTGCTGCCACCAGCACTGCTGCTGCCTGCAGGAGCTTGCTGTGCCCCCCCAGCCTCTGGGGGCATGCGGCGTTCATGCTTCTTATCTAATTAGAATACATTTTTGAGGCAGGGCTGCTCACTGGGAAGTGACTGTTGGTACTGGGCTGATCTTCTTGGCAGAAAAGTTGGTAGAAAAAATTATTTTGTGCTTTTTGACAATCTTGTTTCAGGACAGGCATATAAATAGAACAAGTTACATGAGGAGTTCGGAATTACCGACCTCTCCTCTGCTGGTAAGAAGAGGCACCATTATAATTCAATCCCATAAATAATTCAGTACTTCACATGAGAATATCCCCTAAAATTGGATAATTTGAGTTCCCCATGGAAGGTGATAGAGGAATGGAAAGAATGAAATACTACTTTAGGGAAACATTGTATTACTATTTTAATAATGATGATGATGTCAGTTCTATACCGTTTTATAGCTCATGTGTTAAAGAAAGTTTTCTGTCTGTATGCAGTGAATTGTGTATTTTGTTCAGCATGGAAAATGAACAATTAATTCTCTGTGAGAATATAAAATATGGCAGCACTATTTACATCTCCCACAGGTTTTCTAATTTTCCCGAAGGTGATTATGTGCAGTTACTAGGATCTGTTCATTCTTAAATTAATTATTTTGAAAAGCAAACATTCCACTTGGATTTAAAAGTACTAGGGGTAAGATTTTCAAAGATGCCCAATGATTTAGGATGTCCAGTTGCCATAGTAATTGATGGGAATTTGGTATTCACATCTCTAAAGCAGCTTTGATATTCTCCTTTATGCGTAAGGGATCATATGTAATACATGCACAGATAAAAAACAACTTTTTTCCAATCAAAAACTCAGTAGGGCCACTCATGTACTTAGTTTTTGCTTCATTGGACCCTTAGGAATTCAGAAGCAATTTGTTTTAGCAGATGTAAAGAACCAGTGGAAATGGGACGTGCTTACTGACAACCTGTACAGTCACATTTCATGAGCACACTTTTTAAAAGTATAACTTGAACTTTTCTTCCTGATGTTTTATGATATTGCAGTCACAGATTATTGGTATTACAGACACATTCCTGTCTTAAAAGGAGAAAATACATGTTTCAGTATGAAAGGTTACAAACAGCCTCCTGCTAAATGGAACAATGAAGCAAAGAGGTCTACTTCTGAGTTTCTCTTACTTTGTGCTTTCATACTTAAATCTAAAATTTTTCTAATGTTTCCTAAAGATGTATTAATTTTTTTTAAACCAAAACTGTCTATGGAAGAGGAAGGTGCAGCTACTGCATGTGGACACATAAGTGAACTGTTCCCAAATGTCACTGACTGAAAACCTTTTCACAGTTATCATGGGGCAGAAGTGTCTACATGTACAATGCCTTCATATTCCAAGTAGAATGATAAACTTTTCGGCATTGAAATGCTGTGGCTCTGCTAGCAAGGAGTGGGGGTGAGCACCCAGCCCAGCATGCCTTGCAGTGGATAGGTGGGGGGCAAGCTTTGGGAGTCCTGTGGGGTGAGTGGCCTGTGGCTGGGGGTGCTTTCACTTGTCTGCTTTCTATTCTTTCCTAGACATGTGTATAGTAAGCTTCAATAGGTGGCAATTGACTGAAACCTGCAGTGTGCTTCGACCTATGCTTTTTGGCTCCCAGGGGCTGGGGAATGCATGATTAGGGGCTGCAACTGAATATGGAGTGAGAACACAGCTGTTGTTATAAAGATTGCTTTTATTGAACAAGCAGAGCAAAAGAGCTCATTGATTTAAAAAAAAAGTGTCAACAAAAGTGGAGACAAGGGGCAGTAATGTTTGGACTGTGCACTGGAGCAGCCAGTGGCAACTGGGGGTGGACGGGGAAGCAGGAGATTGAAGAGGGTGATGTAGGACCAACCGGATTGGTGTCACAGAAAGCTTGGTGTCCATGAAGAACACTGTGAACTGGTTCAGAAGAGTACCTGGTTTTTCCAAGTATTTTGCACTGACTTAAAACCAGTTGAATGGGCTTGTACATCTTTCTGTTTCAGATTTAAACCAGGTTAAGAGTTGCATGTTTCCATACCCATCCCTTACTTCTATGAACAGCTGACTGAAAAGCATGCAGCTTATAGTCCTGGCAGTCCATTAGAGCAGATCTATTGTTTTTCTGGCCCCTTTCCCTATTGGTTTTATGTATAAAATCACAAGTTTAATGTAGTGAGCAGAAAAAGCAAATGTGTACTTAGAGTGCACAGTGCTGAAAATACCCAAGGGATCTTGTTTTTTCTGTGATGTGGGCATGTCTCACAATTACAGCAGTGACAATCTAAAACTAGCATCTAGGATGAAACAGGAAACTAGATTCAATGACAGCTAGTCTACAATTAGGTCTACTCCAGTACTTAGAGGGAAAGATTTTCAGATAATCAATAGTACGGCCTATCCAAGGATGAGTCTATATTTTGTTCATGACATCTCTTTCCTCACCCTGTTATTTAATAAGTGATTTTATATAGGTTTTCCTCTGGAGAATGATAATTCTTAGTTAACTGGAATTGTTGGGATTTAGTTCTACCGGTTTCACTAAAGTTATTGAATGTGATTCCTTGTCCATTTTAATGTTGCTTCTGGACAGTTCTGCACAGTGAGGTTTCCCAGTCTTTTATTTTTAAAAATGATCTGTCATTTATGTCTTTTCTCTTCCTATTTAATTATTTTTTACAAGCAATGAATATAATCATATAATTTACAGTATAATGCAGGTTCACTTAATACCTATTTTTATCCAAGAAAGATTATTTGTTCTCACTCCAGTCTCAAGGAGGCTTTTGACATGACTTAAATACTAAAAGATGCTATAAAGTCTCTGTTCTTTCTTCAGACCATGACCATTACTTGCTTGTGACTCAAATTGCTTTCTATTCAAGGAAGAAAATGGATGATGGGGTAATTTGTTGATAAAATGGCTAACATTACTGAGATATTTGCAGGATTAAATTAACTGATTGCATGGATCGCAGAGGGTTGTCAGCTTGTTCCAGACCTGCATCATAAAACGTTTCCTCACTGCATTAGGGCTGTAATCCTGGCTCTCCTCAAGTCGGTAGTAAAATTCCCCTCGACTACAGTGGGGTCAAGATTTCTTGCTTTGAAGTTCTCAAAACAAAAAGAAGCACAGCTTTTTAAATAAGAGACTCCAGGACTCCAAGAATAAATGCCTTTAATTTCAGAGCAAGGACTATTATACACTCATATATTCGCTCATGAGTGAGTGAATACACTCACTCATACAGTCTTCCACAGGCCCGTAATACTGAGATTTTACATATAAAACTTGTTGGAGGTGGGGATTTTAATTGTTACATGGTCAGCAAAAACATGCTGGATCAAATCAATAAGGCTTAAATCAATAAAGCTTCAGTCTGTGCAGTGTCATTCAGCAAGCAGGATCTATCTCGGATACATCTCTCTCAGAAAAGGCACCTAATTTCCCCTTTGTCATACTAGTATATATTTTTTCCTTTCCCCCTCAAGCTTCAGTGTTCTTTATGGTCTTTTAAATACCTCCCCACAATGGTTGTCATGAATATTCTAGATAGAGTTGAGTTTTTGAGGAGGATGGAAGTACATCTAGCACAATGCAGTTCCACCTGTAGGAAGAATAAAAACCCATTTCCTGCCTAATCCTGGGAAATTCAGTGGTTGGACTACTGAGAGTAAAACTTCGTTGACTTGTTGAGCCTGGTAGCTTTTCTAGCTTCACTTGGGCTAGTCATCAAGGTCGTCTTCATCTCAGTTTGGGCTATTTGTTTTCTATGAGAAAAACTCCAATGACTGCAAGGCACAGCTGTCCCTGATCAATAAAATTACAAGATAAGACTGTATATTGAAGCAAATATACCTAGAGGAGGTAAGAGCATTTCTTTTGCATTTCTGTTTGCTTACTGGTAAAGTTCCTTTGCTACCATGTATTATTGTTTAATGTTCCTTCTGGCCTAAGATTCACATCACCAACACATGATAGGCTTTAACGGAACCAGCTGATTATGATGCTAATTAATTGTGAGGACAATTTTGCAAAGATACATTTTAGATATTGTTTAAATATAAAGAAAATAAATACACAGAAGGAGAAAATAATGCTTCTTCCCCCCTCCCCCCCCCCTTGTATCTAATTATGTATACTTCCATACAGTAGAGTGAAGTATACATGGAGGGGGACATGTGGGGTCTTTCTCTCCAAGAGAGAGTTTTCCTGTTAGTGCAGGAGACCATATTCTTCATATGGGACACCGGGGCTAGGGGCAGAAGTTACACACAAACTGGTTTAAGTGATCAGAAACTGGTTTAAACCTGTAACAGCACATAAGTTCAGTGCACATAAATCAGTTTCAAAATGGCTGAAACTGGTTAGAGATAAACCTGGTTGAATGTAGCATCAGGCTTAAGTGATTTGGGACAAACTGGTTTATGGAACTTCTGTCCTAGACCCCTTCCTGGATTAAGTTAAAACAGTCCCCCAGCATGCTTTTTAGCCCTGGGCTGGGCTGTCTGCTCCAGAGAGCCCCTCTCTTCCATAGCCACAGTTCTGGCTGGCTGAGAAGGGGGTGGGTGATTGCAGCCTGGGCCTGTTTGGCAGTGACACAGCAGCGTCTTCTAGGCTTCCCCACCATCGCTGCTCAAGTAGGGATTCTCCCCTCCCTCCCCTCTCCTATGGCAGGGACCCCAGTGGCATGGACCCCAGCTGGCATCTGGCCATGCCACCCCCATGCTAGCTAGTGCTGAGAGGTATCTATGTGTGTGTCTCCAATTTCACTGGAATAAAGGCAGACAGAACAGTGTTTGCTTAGGGCTTTCTGGAACTAATCAGCAGGTCAGCTGGTAATGTCTGTCAGCTAGGCATCCTCCCTCCTTTCTTCTTGAGGAAGAAGCCAGTGGCTTACAAATGCCTTGCAAAATGCCTGTACCCTGCAGTAAGAAGAGCTTGACCTAGTGAGAGAGACTTTTGGCTTTCTAGATGGGTTGGTAAGCTTTGTGCTCTGATAAGGTCCCTGCTGGCTTGCTTCAAAGCCAGAGGCATCTCCAACCCTGAAACCCTTATCTCAAATAAAGTTTTACTATGCAGCAATTCATGTGGGTGATTGCTTCTATGCATCAATTACTGAGCCTGGTTAAAGTGCAGCTTCCCTGTCCTGCAATCTGTCAGTGTTCAACAGAGAACAGAGACAAGTGTGAGAAATGACATGGTTTGCAATGAATGGGACCTGTCTGCTGTCAGTTTGAGATTTAGCTAAATATGAAGCAGTAGTAGCAGGATAATACAGATGTAAGCAGTCCATATAAGCATCTCTTTCCC
>NW_005842715.1:224623-225593 GCF_000455745.1 Alligator sinensis
CTTTCCCTCCCTCCCCCCACCTGACTAGCTGGGGCTAGGGTCTGGCAACACTCTCTGCCCCTTGAGCTGTGAATGAAGGAAAAGACTGGCAATGGCTGCTTTCCCCATCTGCTCCAGGCACACCCCAGCTGGGGACTGTGCAGGCCAGGGTGGAGGCTTAAGCCCCTCCCTAATCATAGCATCCTGACAGGGCCTGACCATGACCCCCACCCCCCAGCTCAGCATAGTGGAGGGGAAAGGAGGGCTCACTCTAGCACACCCTGGCTTCTGGCCTGAGCCACTGCAGGCACGTGCCTGCATTTCCTGAATCAAAAGTGAATGTCTATTCACTTGCAAATCAGTTCATGTAGGTTAGACTAGCCTGCAAAGATAGAATCCATTCAGGCTTGGGCTTTTTCAAGGTTTGTCCCTAGCCGGGCAGTTTGGACAGTGTTCAGAAAACACTCAGCTTCCTTTACCTTCTCCTCTACTGTGCCTCTCAGATTTGATTGCTTTGGACCAAACCCTGCAGCCTCTAATCAAGATAGATCTTCTTTGACTTCTGCTCAAGTGCCTTTTAACATAACTCTACTCTCATTGAAACCAATGGGATTTCTACTATTGACTTAAACAGGGAGAGGGTTAGTCTCACCTTGAGTGCTTTTGAAAATCCCTTCCTAAAGGTTTAGCCTGTTCATAAATCCATGTGCTTTAAGGTTTGCCAGACCCCTGAACTGTTTTGTCTCTAATTATTAACTGTAATAATAACCAAGAGAATAAGCTTCAGCCACACACAGCTGAAAAATGTTGTTGTAAGCCATTGAAGTAAAATATAATAAACTCAAAATTTGAATCTTCTTAATGTGCGGGCCGACTCCCGATCCCGCCCGGATCGCCATGTGCGAGCTCTCTCCCGATCCCATTTGGGTCACCATGTGCGGGCCGGGGCGAGCCGGGGACCCGTCTTTGTGTGTACACAGGCTGTGGCCGG
>NW_005842715.1:226088-236029 GCF_000455745.1 Alligator sinensis
CGCCACGTGTGCCTACATTAAGACTGGCCAATCATGTGGCTCGAATCTTAATATAAATGGCGGGAACTCCTTTGCATCATGCATCACTATAATGCAAAAGAAATGCACTACGCAAAGAAAGCTACAGAACTGGCGGGAAAAGCTCCTGCACGCGGGTTCTCTGTTGCAGCAGAACACTCTACCGTGCAAAAGAGCTGCAATTTTGGCGGGAACATGATTTAGCGATGCCAAAGCACACTCAAACAAAAAAACCCACAACTTTGGGTTGTGACACTTAACAGACATATGGAATAGGCTGGTTTCTCTTGTCCCTCTTGTCCTTAAAAAGCCCTCTCATTTTGTAGTGACTTTACAGATCAAAACCTTGTTTTGTGCAGTGACTGTGGGAGTTATGTGATCTGACTCTCTAGCGACCACCTGCTGCAATCAACACTCTTCTTAGCCAATTCATTGGAAGTGATTATTGTCACACTTAAATATTTTAGCTAGATTGATATGTCAAAGGTCTAATTTCAGTTGTTAAGAAAATGTGAGGAAATTAATGGTTTACTCTGCTACTTTGTTCTTAACCCATTTAGTGACAGTTGGATATGGTAGGGGAAGGGAGTTAAAGGAAACTGATGAGAAATCAATAAGATAGTGAAATCCTAACAGGATAATCCTAGTAGAAATTTCAAGTGCCTAAATCAGGATACCACAATCAGAATTTGCCTGTGCAAAGGTACCACCTAGAAAGTGACTAAACTCAAAATAGCTAGAGGAAAAAAGATCTAAGGAGAGAAATTAGAAGCAATATAAAAGCAATCACATGAACTCAGGGAGAATAATTATAGGAGCAAAAGGGAATAATGAACAAATAATACATAGATTGTAATACAGTTTGGGAAATGCTGCTTTAAACATTGCTCTCCTTTGGACAACATCTGTTACTCAACAGGAAATAAACATGTCATAATGTAACCATTCCAAATTTTTAACCCCATGAAACCGATTAAAGATAATAAAGAAAGTGAGTCTGTTAAAATCGCAGTGAAAAACATCAGGGGATAAAGAAGCAGGTTTGCAAAAGGGAGAGAAGGTTTCGTGTTTAAAGCATAGCCCAGAATTCAGAAAAGTTGAGTTCTTTTCCCTGTTCTGTCAAAACTTCCTGTGTAAATTTCAGCAAAAAAAAGAAGCCAAAGTGTTCAAAGCTGAGTGCTCATAATTAAGCCTCATTTTCTGAGCTGTTGAATGACTCAAGTTCCCACTGACTTCCAAATGACCTCTGAGAATCAGGCCTCTTTGAGGTGCATCTATTTAGATTTACATATTTGATTTTAGACCTCTACTTTTGGACCTTTTTGATGACAATCTGTGTTTTGGTTTACCCATCTCCCCATACTTTACTTTCCAATTGAGGCATGGGGAATCCAAAGAATGCTGAGATCTTATAAAAACTTTCATGCTCTCTTTCAGTGGTTTAATGTGATATAGATTACAGTATTGTTCATATGGGGCTCTGTATCATTTTGATATAATGGACCCTGAAAACCGTTTTGATCTTTGTTTTTAATAGATGCATATAAATGTATAGAATAACTAAGGGCTGGTAAATGATAACAGTAAATGATAACATTGGACAGAGCAAATGATGAGAAACTGAGACCAGATTTAGGAGGATTTTGGTCAGTTTTATAATTAGACCAGCCATTAGCAAAGAATGTTCAGGATGGATGGATATCACTAGATTATATAATCATTTGCTAATAAGATTTACTGTGGACTACTAAATCAAATTCAGATCAGTTCACTAGTTATTAGCATTTGGTAAACAGTATTCAGCACATATCTTGTTCTATGATTATCACTGCTTTTTTTTTGTCAAATGATTAGCTGAATGCTTTTTCTATTACATGGCAAGCTCCTTAGCTCATTGGATACAATTTAATTAATACACCATTCCACAAATATCTGTGAAATTCTATATTTAGCTAATAATCTTTGCCAGCTGTAACTTACCACATGATGAATGTATGGAGGGACACATCAGAAGTCACTTCTGAAGATGCTCTTTCCTGGTTTATGCATTTCTAAAATAGGTTTAACTCCCTTCTCAGTTCATAATAGATTTTGACCTATTCTTATATGCTACTGAGTCCTCATCCTTCCCATTGTATCCAGCAAGAATGAGCAGTGCTCAGTGCTTCTCAGAATTGGCCTGCCTCTGTGTGTATCTAACATTATACATATTGGTACTGTGGTAGCATCTAGGAATCCCAGTCAGTGATTCGAACTTCATTATGTTGGTCACTGTTCAAACCCAGAACAAAAAGGTAGTTCCAAATAGCTTAGAGTAGGGGCAGGCAATTATTTCAGCTGGAGGGCTGCTTATCAACTTTTGGCAAGCTGTCAAGGGCTGCATGGGTAACTCCTCTCATTGATGTCCAACCCCCTGGCCACCATCTTGGGACTAGAAGTCCTTCCCCCTGACCTTTGTCACAAGAAGTCCCTCCCCTTGCCCCCCAGAAGTACTCCTTTCAGCAAGGGGGTTTGCCATCTCAAAACCAGAAAAATACCAAATTATATTCTAAAAATCAAACATCTACTACAACATTCATTAATTTGATTTCAAAAAATATTTCTGTCCTGATTTACGTGTGTTTGTGTAGTGTACATAGAGGTGATTGTATACTAGCTTAAAATGAAGTCTTACTCTTGTATAATTTGGGAAGGTGTGGGGGGGGTCTGGGTAGGTGGGTATGAGGTTTGTGGGGGGCTGTGGGTGTGTGGGAGAGGGTGGATTGGCATGGGGCTGTGGGTGTGTTGGGGAGGGTGGATTGGCATGGGGATGTGGGTGTGTATGTGGGATGAGGGAGCCTGTGGGTGTGTGTTTGGATATGTGGGGCATGGGTGGGTATGGAGTTTGTGGGAGACTGAGTGTATGGAGGGGGAGGGTGGCTGGGGTGTGTTGAGGGGGTGTCGGGTATGTGTGTATAGCAGTGTGAAGGGGGTGTGGGTACATGTATATAGTGGGGTGTGCATGTGGGACTCGCCATATGCACACACGCACATGCACACCTACCTCTACCTCTCCCTCATTGACCACAGCCCCTGCTGTGGCAGCCACTTCCCTGTTTGCCCCCTCCCACCTGCTGCTCAGGTACCACGTGGTTCCTAGCTGTAAGGCTGAGATTGCAGGACACAGCTGGAGCTGGTCTGGCCTGGTCAGCACTGCATGGAGCCAGCCATGAATCACAGGGGCTGGGCCAGCTTCTGCTGAGTTCTGTAGCCCAGCATTGCAGCCAGGAACCACATGGTGCTAGTGTGGCCAGCTGGCTGGTGGGCAAAAGCAGTGGTGGTTGTCAGGAAAGCGGGGAAATGGCGGCAGCAGGTTCTGTGGGGAGAGTAGCTGTGAGTGGGTGGGCCCCGGGGCCAGGGCTGGCAGACACCCAGGGTGGGGTGGCAGAAGCATGGGGGCCCAGGCTGGCAGGGGCTCTGTGGAGCTCCTGCCACCCCGCCCTGGGCCCCTGCCGGCCCTGGCCCCAGGGCACTAGTGTGGGCTCCATGCTCCCAACCAGCTGTCACTGTGCTCACACCCAGCTGCCTGCTGCCACTTGCCCCCCATCTGCCACTGCCATTTCCCTGCTTGCCACTGCTGCTTCTCCTCCCCTCCCTGCCCCTGCCTGCCAGCCAGCCACTCCAGCATCATGTGGTTCCTGGGTGCATTGCTGGACTGCAGGAACTCAGCAGCAGCTGGCCTGGCCTGGCTCTGAGGACTAGGATTATTGCCCGCAGTCCTCCCCACCCTCTTTTCACCCCCCCCCCCTGGTTCTTAGCTGAATTTACCTCTTGGGTGGAGGGAGGTGGGAACAGCTCCAGGGTCCCAGGCCAGAAGCATCTGCTAGGCAGAGGCTTCTAGTTGGGGGCTTGGGGGGTGGGGAATGGGGCTGGGTGGGCCTTGCTGCTGTGGCTGCTGGGTTCTGCCTCTGGCTCCCCCTGGATCCTACTGCTGCTGGTGCCTTGCCATCTTTGATAGGCAGCCAGGGGCAGATAATTAAATTTTTTAGGGGCCCCACAGGCTGGATAGAATGGCCTGGTGGACTGGATCTGGCTTGCTGGCTGTATTTTGCCCACCCCTGGCTTAGACTCTAAGACACAAGAGAAGATGTAAATACAATGGACAGAGACAGAGGACTGCACAGACAAGCGGTGGTGTCAGCACACCAGCTATGCACATACAGGCATGTTCAGTCTTCAAGCAGTGAAATGAATCAAATGCAGACTCCCTTATACACAGGTGTCTCTCTTTTAAGAAACTGCAACAGTACAACTGCACCTCAGTTCATAGTGGCAGCTGGTTCAGTGGTTCAGCTTCACGTCTTGCTTTTGGGACTGAAAATGTACATTTATTCACTCAGCCAGCATTTCACAAACTCTTTGGGTCTACACTGCTACAGAAGTTGGCTACTCTTATACTATACTACTTCTCCTGCTGTCAACTGCTGCTGGATCCCCTGACTGTTGCTGCTGCTTTCCCCGCTGCTGATTGTCAATACCATCCTGGCTTCATGCCTTGTTAGAAACAGTCATGCCCCTCCCCACCTACAGGGATGGACTCCACAGTTTGGGAAATGCTGCACTAAGAATTGCTGTCCTTTGGACAACATTTGTTATTCAATAGAAAATAAACACACAGCATTACATAACTGTTTCCTTTTGGAATAGCATAAAATTATTTAGGTAAAACAGCTCATATCTGCTATGGGAACTGTCATATCTGTACAGCTACAGCCCCTTTAGTTATCACAAGAAGCTTCAACAGTTTACCTTTTTGTATTTCTGTGGCTGCTATGACTGTTGCTTTATTGCTAATAGCTTAGCTGAGTATTTCCAGGGTTATTGCTGCCTTCTGCAGTTCAAATGGAGACAATAATTTGGTGAAAAGGTACTGAGGCAGGTGTTTTTATTAACAATGGCTTTATTGCATGAAGAATGACATGACCTCAGACCCCACTATGAAATGTCAGTCGCACCTCGAAATGCTAATGCATTCGGCCATTTCATGAGAGTTGTCAAGCAACAGTGGCCGTTGGAGGTGCCATGCACAGCAAGCTCCTCGTTATGGTTTCAGCAACACTGCAGATATCTTCATTTGGATACCAAAGGATGAAATTGGGTGAGGTGCATGCTAAAGAGGAAAATCTGACTCCTGTGTCTCCTGCCACCATGTCTTATAGACAGATCAATATCTTTGATCTGTATATACATATAAAGATATTGATCTGTCTATAAGACATGGTGCCAGGAGACACAGGAGTCAGGGTGAGGTGCATGCTAAAGGGGAAAAACTATCTCATCTCTTGGTATCCAAATGAAGATATCTGCAGTGTTGCTGAAACCATAAGGAGGAGCTTGCTCATCAAAATATATTTTCTTCTTCTCTTTTAGGGTGAGGGAGCTCTATTGTGACAGCTGAAATTATGTCTGTGTGATAAAGGTGCTTGCTGAAGGCTCTATGAAGATTAGACCAAGTGTTTTTCTGTATTTGTTTAGATATTAAGCTATATGTTGTTGCGAAGGGCCTAATTAAAGTTTAAGATGTAGTGAGGCCTTGTATAAAGTAAGGCCTAGTAAATTTAGCAAAGCCTTGAAGTAGTAAGGCCCTGTGGTGCAGTGAAAATTACCTTATCAAAGGAATGCAAGGCTTGTACTACTATTGGTCAGTCTAAGGACAGTTGAAGTAAAAAGCATCTGAGTGGTTGTACGTTATCAGTACCATTCAGAAGCTATAAACTAGCTGGAATATTCAGAAATCAGGCAGAAGGAAGATACAGCTCTGTGAAAAGGATTAGTTAGCTGTTGGCCTGGATCAGTGGGCCTGTGGATCTCGAGGAGCCCAAGGACTGAATTCCAGGGTCCTTCCTGATACCTCTTGGACAGCGCTGATTGGGGACGCCTGACTTCGTTGAACTTTGTGGAAAGAGAAACTTGTCGTACATCAGGCATCAGAGGGGACTGCCGATAAGTTGCCAACATGAATTGTTTTTGTCTGTCATTGTTTGTCTTGTTGCTATGCGTAGTTGTGTTTTTGTTAGGTCAATAAACCTTTCTTACCTTTTTACCCCCGACCATACTCTCAATCCCAAACCCTCTGCAGGCAGCTGGGACACTCTATTCTCTCTCTCTTTCAATGAACCCAATCTGAACTTGTAAGCTGCTATGGGCAGATCACAGTCAGGCATGTTTGGTCATGCCAGTAGAGCTGACATATTTTTACTTTTGTTACTGGTGCTGGTCCACCTGGTCAGCTCTCCCTCTTGCCAGAAGGCTCAGCGCATTCCAGGACCTGGATCTTCAACCTTCAGGGTGTCCTTCCAGGTATGGGGTGGGTGTAAGGAGGTGCTTTCAGCATGTGTCCTGTTAAAGAACTGTACATTTATCTTACTTGAACTAGTACAGATTGTATTGTGTCCCAGGGGGACAAAAATGGAGGCCCCAGAGCACCCTCTTGTGATGGGCAGGGCTGAGCTCCTGGAAGGAAGGAAGGAAAAGCCCTGAAGAGAGGGCTCATTTACCTTTTCCAGAAAAAGCCGTGCTGTGCCGAGAAGAGCTGCCTGTATAGTTCATCAGCTGCTTTTATTTTCAGCTGGGAGTGGCGCCGGCGGATGACATCATCAAAAACTGCCGCCTCATTGATTTAAAAGCTGGCAGTGGAGAAACCAGGATGGGGGGCAGCCAAACTGGAGCCAGAAGGCAAAACTGCTCCCCGGGCTGCATAGCAGCAGGGTTGTCAGCTTGGCAGGGGGCCAGGCGGGGACCCACAGGAAGGGTCCTGGCTCCCTTAAAAGGAATACCCACCTGGCTTAGCAGGGCAGCCGGGTCAAGGAGGATGGCATTGAGGGATCCTGAGGACCGCAGACACCAGATCCGTGAGTGAGGCGGGCTGAGGCCCGTACCCCGATTGTTCTCTTCTTCTCTTCTCTTTTCTTTTCTTTTCTCATTTTGAAGGGCACACAGAGCTCAGACTGGGGAAGGCATCTCCGAGTGCCCCCCCAGGTCAAGAGGAAGAGTGGAGTCAACACAGTGGATTGCAATGCCTCAGAGGGGAGGACAGGTGCTAAAGGAAGGATGGTCCTGCACCCCATAGTCACCCAGGGCAGAGAGGCATCGAGGGGTGGGCAAGAAGGGATGAAAGCAGGAGCGAACTCCAAGGGGACAGGCAGACAGTCCATCATCCCGTTGTCCTGAGGGCTGGCATATGGCTGGGGTGTAGGGGAGGTGGAGCCCCAAGAACACCTGCAAAGGGCAGCACCTAGTCTGCGAGGTTCCGCGAGGGAGAGTCCCACCACTGAAGAAAGGAAGATCAAGTCATGGCAGGTGAGTGTCAGGGCCTCTTTCAGGGGTGAATGTGACCCAACACACACATCCCAGGGACACGCCCTGCGGCTGGAGCCGGGCGTACGCTCTAAGGTTGCTAGACAGCCACCTATACAAGACCAGATGGTGCATATGTAATCAAACCAAATGCTTTCCAGCTTCTGGATGGGAAGACACAGCCAAAGGCTGGCATGTCTTCATCTGCATGCTAATAAAAGCAGATCTCTCAGCAACAGTGTCCAACTATGTATGAATTTCTTACCTGACCAGCTACTTTGTGGGGGGGGCGGGGGGGGAAAGAGAGAGAATTGGCCTGAACTTCCTTTCACTCAGGGAGAACAAAGTTTTATTGTTCCAAGGCTCAGAACTTTCACTCAGAGGCTAAAGCACAGGACAAAGGAGTCTCTAGGGAGCTGAGGAAGACCATTCTCAGGGTATTTTCCACCCTCAGAATCTGTCTGGCTGTGTTTGTGAAGCGTCTCTTTGCAGAGCTCAGGTACTCTGGATATGGGTAGCACAGTGATCCTTAACTAAGATGCCATGGCACCCAGAGGTGCCTTGAGATCCTTTCAAGGGTGCTGTATAATGTTAGCACTGTTGGGGTTTGCAAATATGATTCACAAGATAAACCCCAAGATTTCAAATAGAAATCCATAGTTGTGGTCTTTTCTGAGTTCTCAGCAACAGAAAAACTCCTTTATTATTTATTTTTTTCTGTAGTCAAAAAAGCATGAAAACTATATCTGGCATTTTCTGAGGGGTGCTAAAAGTCTATCTAGGGTTGTCTCAAGTCTGGAAAGATTGAGAGCCACTGATCTACATTAATACTTTTCCCCTGGTTGCTGGAGAGGAACAATGCCTTGGCTTGTTTTAATTGAACCCATCATAGCTTACTGAGATAGGCCTGCCTTTTCACAGCCCTTTGTGCAGTTATGTGCAAAGTTGATGTAAAACTCTACTCAGCCAGAATATATTCCAGGGGTGGGCTATTATTTCTGCTGTAGGGCCATTTACTGAGTTTTGACAAGCTGTCTAGGGCTGCATGGGTAGCCCTGCCCCTTGACAGATGCCCTGCCCCCTGGTTGCCATCTTGTGACCAGAAGTCCTGCCCCCTAACCCATGGGCGACTGGTGCCACCTGCGGGGGGGGGGGGGGGGGGGGGGGCCACATGCCCCCCCAGGGACCAGTCAGCGACCAGGGAAGGATGGCCCCTTGCAGCCCATCAGCTGCCGTGATCGGTGAGATTGTGCCAACTGGGAAGTGCCAGTGGCTCATCATCTGGCGCCCCCACTCCCCAGACAGTGCTTGTGGAGAGGGTGCTCCAGAGCTCTCAGAGAGTGCACATGCACCTCCTACATGTCACCACTGCCCTAACCCCTGACATTTGCCACCAGAAGTCCCTTCCCTTGACCCCGGCACTACTCCTTTCAGCAAGGGGTTTTGCCATTTTTCAGAACCATAAAAATACCAAATTATATTCTAAAAAGTGAACATGTACTACAATATTCACTAATGTGATTTAAAAATATATTGTTGTCCTAATTTATATGTCTTTGTATAGTGTATGTAGAGGTGATTGCACACTAGCTTAAAATGAAGTCTCACTCTTGTATATCACGGGGGGTGGGGCATGGGGAGGTGGGTATAGGTTTGTGGTGGGTGTGGGGTGAAGGAGCATGTGGGTGTGTGTGTGGATGGGAATGGGCTTTGGCGGGGGCTGTGTGGGGTCAGAAAGGTGGTTGGGGTGTGTGAAGGGATGTAAGTGTCTGTGTAAGGCAGTGCAAAGGGGTGTGTGAATGCATGTGCATGGTGGGGTGTGCATATGGGACTCACTCTACAGGGAAACACACACACACACACACACACACACACACACACACACACACACACTCTCCCTGCCTCTACACACATGCGCACGTGAGCTGAGAGGGACACGTGTGTACACGCACATGTGAGCAGGGAGGGACACTCGTGCGTGCACACATGCAGGGGGCATGCACACATGCAAGCAGGGAGAGAGACACACATGCACACGTGAGCAGGGAGGGATGCGCGCACACGCTGTCTCTCCCTGCACTCACGCGTGCGCGTACACACACACACACACACACACACACACACACACACACTGTTTCTCCCTGTGTGTGCATGCACACACACACATGCATAGTCCCTCCCTACACACACACTCTGTCCCTCACTGCACACATGCACACACATGCATACACACACTCTGTCCCTCACTGCACACACACGTGCACATGCGTACACTGTGCCTCCCTGCGCGCGCGCACACATGCGCGCACATACTGTTCCTCCCTGTGCGCGCATGCACTCAAAACTTTCGAAACGTTTCGAGTGCCCTTGTTTTGTTTCAAAGCCTTTTGTTTCATTTTGATTTTGCTGTTTTGAGCTCAAAACAGTTTAGAAATGCAACACCTGGTGATATTTTGCACAGCCCTAGAATTTGTTCTTAACTGAAAAACAACCTGTTTTTATACCCTTACCTTGTTGCAGAAAATATTAGAGAGAAAAAAAAAGAAGAAATGGAGGAAATTACAGTAGGATGTGGTTAGATCTATAAG
>NW_005842715.1:236060-244679 GCF_000455745.1 Alligator sinensis
GAGCAATTATCTCTGACATTCTCATCATTCTGTTGCTGGCAAGTTTTTCTCTCAAGCCTTTTCCTGGAAATTTTGCTGCAATAAAATTAGGTCCTATCTTGTTTCCACTCTACGAGTTATTTATTATTCTTGTTCAGTGGTTGTATGTGTAAAGGCAATTGCCTCCTAGTTTACCTGAAGCTTAAGACATAGATGTGATGCAACTGCATGTATTTTTCCTGGTGAGTTACATGTGAGTTATTCTATTTCTGCACTAGATGACAATGTACTCTGTCCAGATGTTTTCTGCATACTGGTAATTAAAAATAGATGTTCGTACTCAGTCCTTTATAATTGCTTAGATGATGGTAACTGAACTCATTAGTGCATTGCTCCTCTTGATGTTTGCTTGCTTGCAAGCTATGGGTACTTTGTTTCTGGTAGGGCTAGATCTAAATGTTATCAGCCAGCAGTAACTTTTTTACCTTAATTCAGAGGAGCTCTGCTATTATTTCTCACTTGGGGATCAACATTGAAATGACTTTTCCATTTTGCACATTAGGATGAAAGAATTAAGACCTCGCAATTTTTTTGTGAAAAAAATGAGAGAGAGTGAAAAAGAGAGGCAGAATATATGAGCACAAGTCAAGACTAGTTAGTAGCCTTATAGATAGAGGAAGAAAAAAACAAAATTTGAGGTGGGCAGACCATGCACGCATACCCCTCCCTGCAGAAAAGTCTGTAAGGGGAGGGGAAAGGGCTGTGGAGGGGAGTGGCATTGCCCAGCGCCATGCTGGCCCCAGGGCCCTGGCTCACCCCAGCCCTGCACCCGGCCCTGGCCCCATCTCTGCACCAGCCCCGGACCTGGCAGGCACCATGTTGGCCCTGGCCCTGGCATCATCCCTGTGCTGCTGTGGTGGCCCCATCCCTTTCCCTGTCCCCAGGTCAGTCTTGTGCCCTGCCCTGAGTGCCAGATATGCCCCCAGTCCTAGCCCCACTCTCTCCCTCACTGCTGCCTTCAGGCACCCCTCCCCACTCCTGCTGCAGCTGCATACCTGCCTCTGCACCCTACCGCTGCCCTGCATTTGGGGGGGGAGCTAAGGCCCAATTAGTATCCTTCTTCCACTGCCTATGGCCTTATTAGCTAAAGCAATCATCTGGGAGGTGGTAGCGCACTTTCAAGTCCTGCTCTAAATTAGAGCACGTTCATTGGGTTTTGTGAGGACCGTGAGGAATTTCATGAGGATGTTAATCAAATGAAGTGAATGAGCAACAAGTGAGTTTTTAACACTAGTAAATGTGCAGTAATTCGCACCAGAGAGAGTTTAAGTTTCTCTTACATTTTACAGGATTCTAAGTAAACTGAATTGACTTTGGGAAAGACCAGAGCATCACTGTTGACAGTTCAATGAAGATCTTTGTTCAAAGTATCACCATGATCAAAAAAGCTGATAAGATACAGAATAGCTAAAGACTTGGATGGAGAATAATCATTAGTTAAACCCAGGTTAATAAATACAGGTGTGATGGCATGGAAGAAAGACAAGAGAGACCTTACCTGCCCAGTCGGCATGAGGCGGTGGAGCAGTGATGAAAAGTAGCACTGAGGGAAAAGACAAGTGCCGGGGAAACCCCAGCACCGCTATGGTCATGCTTTATAAGCACATGCTGCCAGCACTTAAAGGGCAGGAACCTCATGCCTGAATTAAAAGCAGCCTGACCAGAGGAGACTGTAGGACCAGAAGTGAGGTCCAGAAGCCCTGGGAGGGGTGAATGGTAGAAAGCAGCCTGCTGGCAGTAAACCCATCAAGGTGGCTCAGAGGAGCCAAATGACTTACCCACAGGTTGGTTCTGGTCATTGGGGACAGAGGATTGGGACCTGACCAGGGATACTGGACCTAAAAAAGAAGGTAGAGATGTATCATGAGTATGGTAAAGTGGTTCACAGGGGACTGTTCTTACTGCAAACCCTAAAGCACAGAGGGTCTCGCAAGGCAAGGACCTGGGTGGTACAACTTTGGGCTAGAGGACTATGAGAAGGGACTAAATCTCAGAGTGATATTAGAGTTGTATATTGTTTTTGCTTTACATACATTACCTACCTCAGAAGGCACGATATGAAAGCATAGTCTGTGTGCTCTGAACATCTATTGGAGATCTCAAAGGCTGGTGTAGGGCAGGGTATAGGGGAGGTGGAGCCCCAGAAGATGGTACCAGGGCTGGCTTAAGGACAGCACCCATGAGGGTTGAGATCTTTCTCCCAAGTTACATAGAAAAACTAGTCGTGGAAGGTGAGAGTAGTTGCCCTTAATCCAGTCCCAGTTGTACAAAGCTAGGAGCATGCTGTCCACTCGGGGAAAGAACTGAGACTGTAAAAGACCCCCTGGAAACATTAAGATGTGCCTCATGGGATAGGCACAGGCACTTCCACAATGGGAGAACAAAAAGGAAGAGAGAAATATTTGCTATTCAGACACTGTTATTCCTCATAAAATTTGGTGGTTTGGTATTTCCTGCATTGTCAAGAACCAAACTTGATAGGATCCTAACAGCACCAAATGTGCATACATAGAGAGGGGAGCCCATAGCAAGGATCAGTTTTTCCATATCTACTGCCCTTACAAGCATTTTTGGAATGTGTGGGGTCTCACACATACTAAGCCTATTTTGGCTGTCCCAGAAGTTTTACACTTGTTACTTAAATTGCTAATTGCTCAAATCACGAGTGAGACTTTATAAAGGGGGATAAAGCAAGGTGCCGTGTTTATTGATTACATGAGTTGGACATAGAAGTTTGGATACACCATTCATACAAACACACACAAATCATCATAAACATTATTACACACAGGGATACACATACACAAAACAACCATTCCATCTACACGTACACCAGATATAGTTGCTCCATATCAGTCCAGGGTGGCCAACCCGGGCTTATTGAGTAAATGATGATGATTTGAAGATAACAGCTAGAGCGGGGTGAACAGATGCATCTGTGCTCCAGTGAAACAGCAGTAGAGAATGAAAATGCCAAGTTGGGTGAGTTTCTAAGTGTTTTTTTTTTTAATTACCACTCTCCAGCAGATTCTATCAATCAAGTCTGTTCTGATGCACTGCATGTGTATGGGCCGCCCTAAATATAAATGTTTGAGCCTAATTTTAGCCTCCACCTTTTAAGGCCTGTAGTTGGTTGCTGTGGCAGACTTAGTATCTGCTTATGTAGACCAACTGGTAGAAGTCAGCATCCTAAAGGCAACTCAAACCATATTTTTCAAAGAGCTCCTGGCTAATTTTTCAAGTGTTCAGTGTTCATGACTAGGGACAAACTTCCCAAGGAGAAGAGCTCCCATCTAGGCATCTCAGCCCCATCACAGCTTAGTATGAACAAGCCCCACTGAAACACTGAGGGTAAGATTTTTCAAAAGAGCTCAGTGTCCAATGTGCAATTGATGCACTGAGCTCCTTTGAAAATCTGGCCGTAAGAGATCCTGAGAGATAATGAACATTTTTAACTCCCAGTGATTTCAACAGGAGAAGGAGCAGGCCTGGGTAGTTAATGGAAATGTTTGGTTTAGATAAGGCCACTTTCTTTCTCTGACCCCCACAAATTGCTCTGATGGATCAGTTTGGTGTCATGCTGGTGAGAATAGACACCTGAGATACCTCTAGAAGTGTCAGCTTCCTTGTAAACTACTGGATGGTGGTATTGTAGCCATGACAGTCCAGGGAATATGTCAGAAGCAGGATTTTTTTTGTGGTAATACCTTTGATTAGACCAACCCTATCATTGTGACACATATTAGACTGAGGAGGGGCATTTTGTGCCCAAAAGTTTATCTAACATCTCTCTTAACTATATGATTGGTCCAATCGAAGATATTGGCAAACACATCCTTCATTTCACAAACTGCTGGGTAAAATTCATGTGTTGACCCAGGGAAAATTCATGTTGACCTAGAGACTATATAGAGTTGATTTAAAAAAAATGCACCGAGTATATGTGTGAAAAAGGAAAAAAAAAAAAAAAAAAAAGTCCTGTGCTAATATGTATGCAACAATTCTGAAGATTTTAAAACTCAGTGTTTTAACTGTGGACAGTGGAGCAATAATCTGTCCTTTTCAAGCATTTCTGACTGGCATGCAGAACTTGTGGAGGCAACCAGACATGCATCATTGGACTAGAGTGAAACCCTTTAGTAGGCTGTAAGAAGATAGTCAGTTGGGGATATTCTCTTTGGAACTGAATCTTTTCCTTATACAGTAGCGGCTTGTTCAATTTCATGTGGGAGGAACTAAATTAATTCTTCAACTACTGCTGGGAGGAAGAAAATCCTTTTTTCTTCTTTGGCTGAATAATATGTCAAGAAAGGCATGACAGATTGGCTGACATGTATTTCTGTGCTGTGTCTGCATACAAAATGAACTCTCGGTTACGGTGATGACTAAAATCACCACCTGCCTTGTTAGACAACTGCAAAGTGACTGCATCTCTTTAGTAGATATTTCCAAAGAAAGTCAGGTTAGCAACAACTTTGTGATTTTAAAGGAGACTTTTGTGCACGTTGGTGCTAGTTGGTTCAGTGGGTGAAGACACATTCTGTACTTCATGGCTCCTTCTTGGCAGAATTAAATGGCTGTAGATGGAGTAGCTGAATATGAAGAAGAAAGACACTGTTGGATAATACTGTGACTGTTCCAATAAATAATGGGCTGGTGAGTTGCAGATGTACACATTGGAATTTAATGGAGTTTTAATATTTGATTATAGTTTCTTGAAAGCTATGGTTCCCACAGAAACAAAAATTACTCATTCAAGAAGTGACTAGTCTATGGCTTGTTAGAGCAGATAAGATAACATTTGAGGGTGTTTTTTGTTTTGTTTTGTTTCTAAATAGCAACATTCAAAACATTGTCATAAACTTACAGGTATCTAAGGATGCTGGAAGTTAGATGTCATAAATGGTTTGTAAATAATTTAGATGGGCATATTGGGATTAACGATGGCTGAAGCAATGTGCAAATCCAGATCTGTCAGCCGTCTGCTAGCCTGGCAGTTCACGGATGAAAGGGGTAAGGGCTTGAGGTTTTGTTTGGATAGCACGGAAATCTTGCAAGCTTTCTTCATCGTCTTTGGCCTCCAATGACAGAAATTGTGCATCTGCTCTCATATGTTTTTCTTTAAATTTTGATCATTTGAACATGTGTCTGCATCTGATGCCAGAAAACACCCTCTTGTAACTATAGATCTAAAACTATTAGAGCAGCTCTGGACTTGGGGATTTGAATTAGCAGTCTCTGCAATGTGGCAGTGCTCCTGCTTTGGCCTGGGCCTTCTCTCATATTAAACTGATAGAGGGAGAAAACAGCAGATCAAACAGTAGCATTTTGGTATGTTTTTGCAGAAGCATGGTGTCAATTTGCTCTTACATATGAGGACAGGAGGTGTGTTTGGTCTGAGGAAATGTTATTCCTTTCATAAAGGGGACAGGCCTTACTTATAGACTAGGTTACATATAAACATTCAGTTCTAGCAGTGGTGCTAGAAATGGGCATTTCTGGGAGAGGGAGCAGTTCAGTCTGCAGCTGTCCCCTCTCCCCTGCTGCTTGCACTTTCCTGAGACTGGGATGATTCTGTTCTGGGAAGCAGCATGGTAAAGCCACTGCCTACTTCTCGCATTGGGTACTCTGGTGTGAGAAGTAAGCAGGACGCTGTGCTGCTTCCTGTGCTAAGCTACTGGTGTCCAGCAGCCAAGTGGAGGGACCGGCGCAGCTCCCTGCCTGCTTCTGACGCCCAGGACTCTGGCATCTGCTTCATCCCTTCCCTCCCCATTTCTGGTAGGGGTGGGAGCAGCTGCTCCCATGCCTTCTCCAGACTGGGGGACTCCAGTCTCCTGGAAGGCATGGGAACCTTTTTCCATGGCTCCATTCCTTATGTCCCCCAAGAGAAACTCTCCTGGGAGCAATTCCTACTTTGTTGTAGATGGGTTATTTTTCTACTGCAGCAGTCATTTTTGCTCCAGGAGATAAAGCTGGAACATTTGCATGCTTGTGGTTTCTACTGGGAGGGCAGTGATTCTCCTGGTAGAAACTGAATGTCCATACACAGCCTATGCCCCCTTTGAAGTGTTGAGGAAAGATTTCTTTTGTCATTCTCCAGTATAGCTGGACTTTCTTATAGGATAGTCGTACCCTATTTATTTAGAATAATGATAATAAGCCTTAGGGTGCCAAATAATTTTCTGTGTTCCACAAAATGTCAGTCAAATATTTTTAAAGGTAACTGATTTTTTTTCTTGGTCTGATAGGAAGATGGAGAGCTCTTAGATTTTTATAATGGAGTCTTATTTTTCTTGGAGCTGGGCTGGATTAGGCTGCCCATGCCTCATCCTTCAGTCTGGTAAAGCTGCCATTGAGCTCAATAGGCAGTTTAAGGATTTAGGCCTGTAGGATTGTATTTGTCACATCCAATGTGTCCTCTGTCCATATTTTGGAGCAAGCAGTTCCCCAGATCATTCTCTTTTGCAGATGTACCTATGTGTCTGCATATGTTCAAGATGGTATATTTAGCACACAAATACACACAACTCTTCTACCACGTGATGTAACTGAACTGTTTGCACATCATGTAAATACACATAAAATGGATGAAGCAAAAGTATTAAGGGGAACTTGAGAAGGAAGTTCATCAAAGAGAAACCCAGCTGAGATAAAATGGGTGGTAAACAAGCATATTTGACAATTTGCCAAATAAGGTGACTTGAGACATGAAGTGGTAATTACAATGGCAATAAAATACCAACATTTTATAGAGACCCTATTTTGATATAGATATTGTTAAATAAAAAGTGTGTACTGTATACATCATTATTGTATGAAATGGGGTGCTAACAGATGCTTTCAATTTGGAAAAACTTTAGAGCCAATTTTAGCCTAGAAATTCACTGTCCTGCTGTTTTATTTGAACCTCTTTCTCCCTCTCTCTGGCTCAATTATTCTTGAATTCTGTTTTGAAAAGTTGAAATAGTTTCCTCAGGAGGTTTGGAGATTGCCTTGGTTTGGACACTAGAGGTTTGGAGACTTTTCAATTGTTAGGGAACTTCCCCAGGGTAGGATGGCATGTGGGTTTGAATCCCTCCAGTTGAGGAGGGAAGGTAATCTGATCTCCCACATCCTGCTTTAATGACTGGGGTTGTTACCCCAGAGCCTTATCCGCCAGACCTCAACCAAAGAAAAGTGACCCTTTCTCCAATTGTCAAAGAATGGCTTTAAGCACCTACTCCCCAGGACACAGTTCTAGGCTATGAATCCTGGTTAGACATCACCTCCCTGCAGCCAGAGGGAGGCATCTAAGCCCCTGTAAAGCGCATGGTTTTTAGATGCATCCCTCTCTCTATCATTTCATATTGTGGCTTTCCTGCTCAGTGTGGTAACTTGGATGCCTCACTCCTCATGTGTATTGTATGGGGAGCTTAGGTACCTAATCTAGGGTGAAGCAGCACCATTTCATTTCAACTTCTGTTTCGCTGTTTCAAAGGGACAGTGTTTTGTTTCATCATTTCACTTGGTTTCAAAGCACTGTCCTGTTTCATTTCATCGAAGCTGTTTCAACATTTTGCCCATAGCTATAATGGGGAATCATGAAAATGCCTATAACTTTGTCATTTTGTGCCTGATTGAGATGAAAATTGCGGGGATGGTAGCCCCTTCTGAGGGCATGAAGCCTGTCAAGTTTCAAGGAGATAGATGCAGGGGCTTATGGGAAACTACCTCAAACTGCTAAAAGCAAAACTCATGTCACTTGTTGGTGGCAGCCTCCTGTCATCCCACGTACAGTTCTGGGAGCCCGCACTCCCAGGAGGAGAGTGGGGCTGTGCCAAACTGTGGGGCTGTGCCAGACTCCTCTGGGAAGTGCAGGCCCCTGATCTGTGCATGGGATGACAGGAGGCTGCCACTGCTGCCTGGGACTGGCACTGGTGCAGCCCGCGCCCAGTGCTGGAAAGACTGCTGCAGCCACTGGCCTCAGGCAGCAGCGGCAGCCTCCTGTCATCCCACACGTAGATCTGGGGGCCCATACCCCCGGGAGGAGTCTGGTAGCACTGGAAGGGCAGGTTGGGTTCCATGGGACTGGCAGTACCACTCGGAGCACAGCCCTGGCTCTCCCCACCTCCCACCGCCGGGCTGCACTCCGAGCGGCTCCGCCAGCCCCGTGGAGCTCAGCCTGGTGGTGGGAGGAGAGCCAGTAGTGGAGCTGCTTGGAGCACAGCCCTGGCAAGCACAACCTGGTGGCAGGAGGCTCTGCAGCCCCACGGAGCTGAGCCCGGTGGCGGGCGGCAAGAGGTGGGAGGCGGGGCAGAGCCCGTGGTCAGAGCTATGCTCTGAGTGGCTCTGCTACTGGCTCTCTGCCGCCTCCCACTGCTACCTGCTGCCAGGCTCAGCTCCGTGGGGCTGTGGTGCCTCAAGCCACCAGGCTGTGCTTGTTTTGGCTGTGTTTTGAGTGGCTCCACCACTGGCTCTCCTGCTCCTGGGCTGAGCTCCATGGGGCTGGCAGAGCCACTTGGAGCACAGCCCAGGGGCGGGAGGTGGGCAGAGCTGGGGCTGTGCTGTGCCTCCCGCCCCCAGGCTGAGTTCTGTGGAGGC
>NW_005842715.1:244731-249824 GCF_000455745.1 Alligator sinensis
GGGCTCGGAGCAGCTCCGCCACTGGCTCTCTTGCTGCCTCCTGCCACTGGGCTGAGCTCCATGGGGCTGGCGGAGCCGCTTGGAGCGCAGCCCTGGCTTTCCCCCGCCTCCCACCACTGGGCTGCTTCAAAACATGAACTGTTTTGAAGCTTTTGAACGTTTCAAGTGCCCTCATTTCATTTTGAAGCTTTTTGTTTCATTTCAATTTCACCGTTTCGCGCTCATAACACGTTGAAACAGCTTTGAAACAAAACACCCCTCGAAATTTCACACAGCCCTAATAATGAGGTGTGATTTCTGAATTGGAAAAAGTACATAGGGCTTCAGATCTGAGCTCTGTGGCACATTAATAACAACTGATGGGAGACTGAATAGAAATTAGACAGTAAATGAATGGCAAGCTAATTATTAGGCAAGACATCATAATGCTAAGCATGTGAAAGGTGGCATGTTTCTCTTCTATAAGAGCCCCTGAACCATAGTATCAAATATGAAAAATAATTACTAATAGTAAGGAAACTCTTCCATCAACTGAAGTTCTTGTAGTGTTAATTTATCTCTCTGCAAAACTTGCTCTCCTTAGCTGAGATTTGTCATTTAGAGGCATAGGTGTTAAATCACAGGTGAAAGCAGAGATACTCAGCACAGCGTGTTCATAATATGTCAGTGAATTGGAGGCTAATAAGGTGTCAGCAATTAAGCAGAGAACATGAAGACTTCATCAGCTGCAGATAACTGACAGAAGAATAAAAGGAAACATAAATGGGTAATAGCATTTCTGTTACATGCACAAGATGGGAAAAATGCCCCTTTTTCTGCTAGTGTGACCTGCTAAGCACCACCACTGGGAAAATCTGGCTCTTGGATTTACAGGGCAGTTCTTAGCCATGAAACCAGTCCTTGGAGCATATTCAGGACTTGGAACTACACCCTTTTTTCCTCTTTCTAAAACGATTAAATTTGGAATTGTAACCCAGATCTGGTGCATTCCTTCATCTTACAGGCCAGCTGTATTCTGCCTGTCTAATCACCCCGCTTGATACCTTCTCCCAAGTAGACATTTAGTCATTGGCTACAGCTTGTAGAGCATGAAGATCCAGCCAGGTATCCTTACAGTACCTTACAGTACTTTCATCTAGTCTTTATTTCCATAGCTTCTTAAAGAGAATGTCACAGGAGACAAAAGTGTTTTGCTCATGTAATGGCTGCAGATGTAATTTCCGAAGATAGTTTTGAAGTTAGTGGTTCAAATTAGCCATGTTTACTTACTCTTACTTTCTATCCGGTTCAATCCACCCATGTATACTTCTGTCTGCCTATCTAATGGGCCTGCCACTATGATATTAATCTCTCTTATGGGTACTTTAGCTGACAATGAGAATTTTGTTGTCATAAAATCTGAAAGCTCAAATCTCCCAGAGCACTGAGTAGCCTCCAGTGACTTTTGTGGTACTTTCTTGTAACTGGCAGAGGCAGAATAGGGCTCTGAGCATTGTGCACTTTCACTGGCAAATTTTTGCATGGTAACTTAGAGCTGTTTATATAGTAATATTTAAAGCTAAAAAACCCAGACATACAGATTTAATGCTTTGTAGTGAGCAGATCTACCATTCGTCCATTGCTGTTCCTCAGAAAATGTTGGTATATTCTTTGTTGTTCATGGTTATGGTGCATTTGCCTGAGAGATGTATATAAATTGTGTCCATTTAAACTGTTTTGGTGGTTTCTGTGGCAGCACTTGTCATTGCTAGGACGGCCAGAGATTTAATAGTTCTGTTTCCATGGCAATGTGGCCCTTGTTTCCTGTTTAGTGGGTACTGTATAATTTACATAATTATGTTTCAATGGTGGACTGTGTGTTCAATTTTATGTTTTATGATTACTGTACTGACAGAAATGGCTCAGATATCACTGTTCTTCATTTTGTTTGATGAAGTAAGGTTTTAAACTTGAAGGGGTGGTCTGCAGAGGGAAAATGCAGGGCCAATGTATTAAGTATGTTTATCTTCTCTGAACTTCTCTGGCTTGCTTTAGGTACAAAATAATCCTTCTGCAAAGTGGAAATTAAATGCTAGACTGATTTAGAAAACTGAAATTGCCTAGCCATGGTGAAAGAGTCTTTCCTACTGTTCCATCCTTTTTAGGATACCAAAGTTGCTTGGCAATCAAAGAGGTAGTTAGCCATGTCAGGAGGACACGTACTACATAAAAGAGGTAGTTAGCCATGTTAGCCTGAAGTCAGTCAGAAGGTAGGGTAGATATGCATCTTTACAGACTAACTAAGATATGTATATAGAGATATAGGAATTTGGTAACAGCACTTGTATTACTGACAAGCAAGCAAAGAGATCTCTTATGCCACCTTGTGTGTAACATAGTGGAAAGAGACAATCTCAGGTAGCTGCTAAGTATACTCATACATTTGAAGCAAAGCTTTTTGGGCACTACTCCCATGTTTAGTGTTTTTTCAAGGCAAATGAAGATTTTTCACCTTTTCTGTCCATAAACTCTCTTATAGAATCATAGAAAATTAGGGTTGGAAGGCAGGTCACCTAGTCCAACCCTCTGCAAAGAAGGACCATCCCCAACTAGATCATCCCAGCCAAGGCTTTGTCTAGTCAGGTCTTAAAAACCTCGAAGGATGGAGAGTCCACCACCTCTCTGGGTAACCTGTTCCAGTGCTTTACTACCCTTCTAGTGAGAGAGTTTTTCCTAATATCTAACATAAACTTCCCTTGCTGCAACTTGAGACTATTTTTCCTTGTTCTGTCATCTGCCACCACTGAGAACAGTCTAGCTCCATCCTCTTTGGAACCACCCTTCAGGTAGGCCAAATCCTGAAAGGACCTGCTCATCTACTACCTCCATTGACCTTTGTGGCAATTAATAAATTATTTTGAAAGATATTTGGTTCTGAGAGAATTTAGGACCAAAACCTCTTTACAAGCATAAAAAGGTGCAAGCAGAAACTAGAAAATGCTTATGGGGATTTGAAGGGGAAAAAATAGAGCTGTGCAAATATTTTGATAAAGCTTGCTAATTAAAAAAAATTCAAATGCATGTTGAATTTCTGCATTTCAGGAAAAAGAAACAACTGTTAATGACATTTTCCCTTTCCTTTACCCAGTTCTAGTTGTGGAATCAGACTTGAAATTGGCCCCAGAGCTCAGCTTTCCAGGGTGTGCATATTCCTCCTCTAGAAGTTTATGTGATAATGAGATTCAGTGCCTGATACCCACTTACTCCACTTCTCACAGAACAATAAATTGATTAATCCCATCACTTCTGTAGTCTTCAAAGGCACAGGGGAGCCAGGGAACTTTACACTTGTCCCCTTCTGGATGCTTAGGGGTTGCGGCTTGTTTCCATTATTTGGCATATTGAGAGAGTGGTCCACTGTTCCCCAAAATCCACAAGGTGGATTTTTAAAGGGATTGTTTGTTTGCTCCACCTTGTCATTTATCAATTCACAAACAAGTGAGATAGGGGAAATACTCCGTTTTGCAAACTGGGACTAGAGATTTTCACATATTCTTGAGTCTTGTGCCACTGATGCATCCCCAGAATACTGGACATTCCCTTAGTAAGAGGTGGGACTACCACACCGATCTGCCAATCAGTAGTGAGGGGCTGGGTGACCGCCTTCTTGGCCAATCAGCAGCAAGGGGCAAGGCCACCACAAAAAGATTGGGAAGATGGTACCGGCCTTGGCTTATTGCTGACTGTTATAATAAAATATTTATTTCCTTTTATTTTGCACTTTTAATGGCATGGAATAGACAGTAGCAAGTTTGTTCATGCATACCAAATTAATAAAAAGTAATTATTATAACTAATTGTTATAAAATTTATTATCTTTCAAATTATACCAATAAAATAAAACCAACAAAAACAATAAAATATAAACTAAAAATAAAATATAATAAGAAATCAAAACCATAGCATTACAATTAGATGATTAAACATACCTATTATAAACTTAGTATTGACTAAGACTATTATAACTAATTTAAATAGAAATTACAATGCAACTCAACATAGTAGCCAATAACTTTAAAAGCTTTTGTACTTCTGCATATCCTGGGCCTCCTTTCAGAATTTTTTTGTTCTTGAGGAACTTGGAGTACATGTCCTTACATTCCCTAGTTAAATTTATGCATATCTGGAGCTCTGCTTTCACACTGTCTACCTCCAGCCTATTCCTTTCCTTTCTCTAAGTTGTGGTCATCAGAGAGAAAACCCTCTCTGTATGAGCATTGCTGCATAGTATTGAAAAGATGTAATAGCTTCCTTTAATCAAGATTCTCAAGTTTTCCTGTGCTTTGTCGAAAATGTTCACATACCTCTCTTCACTGGTCTAGCAATCCTGTAACTCAGGAGAAGATACTAAGCTTTCTACAATGCCATATTCTTTATACAGCATAGCGTATCCATGTCCAGTTCTTTTATATTGCAAGCGTGAACCGCTTTACAAAATTCTTCAAATATTACAAGGTTTGCAAGAGCTAACTTGGACACTTTGTTGTGAAAGTTGGCTTCAGAAAAATTATACCAAGTTATACCTGTCATTCAGATATTTCTTACTCTTTCATAAAATATCAAAAAGTCCTTTTCAAACCTTCCAGCATCATCCTGAATACGCTGTTTCAGTTTACAACTCACTATGTATCCAAATAACTTGTTCCTAACCCTACTCTCCAGTTTCATATTCACTCCATTCATGACCTCATATGCTGAAAGACCTCTAAAACAATTGGCTTTGTAAAGCCTCAATACACTCTGAATAGCTTCAGAGCTTTGCTTAGAAAGAGAAAATATACCTCAACGGTGTGGCAGAAATGCCCCGTCGGTGCCCCTCTCCAGAGATCTGTCTCAGCCAGCCCGAGAGGCTGCTGTTGAATCTCTCACAGCGGGGATCTCGCTCCTTGTCTGCAGACAAAAGCCTGGCGCCTGGGAGGCGATGCTCTGGTCACCTGGGCAGGGGGGGGAAGACCCGGCCCTGCGCGCGGGCCCAGGTAGCCAGGGATGCTTTGCAGATTGGACGGTTTGTAGCCAGTATTGGCAGCTTCGATTGGACCGGCTGCTGAGGTCAG
>NW_005842715.1:255970-289142 GCF_000455745.1 Alligator sinensis
GCTTGTACTGGGTCTAGCACCCATTGGACGATCAGGCCTGTGTTTTCCAAGGTGCGCAGAGCCAGAAGTGAGTCCAGAGCCTTGGATGGTGGCAGCGGGAACCCCAGGCTAGCGGGTGTGCTCCGGGGAAGGGGTCGGCCGGACGGGAGGCACCCTAAGGGAGGCACTCGGAGCCTGGAAGGTGGTCGGGAGCAGGGAGGTGGGCGGCTCAACGCAGGAGCGCCCCCTACTGGCCCGCCACAAACGGCATAACTGGCAGTCCCCAATTATAGTCTTTGGTTTGAAGTGATGTCCAAGTGAATTTGGTATCATCTTGTTGGGTAGATTTGTCATTTTTCCACTCAACTGACATCTTCCTTCTTTGCTTGTTATACTAGAGAATTTATTTTTGAATTTTACATATTCCTGTTAGATCATGTGCACTAGATGGGACATATAATACAAATGGCAGAACATAGAGTTTAATAAATGATGTGGCATAAATCCAAGCTCAGGCAGAGCAGGATTAGGTCTCATGGCTCCAACTCTGCTTTCTGATTGCTTTCCCCAGCTCTCTGATCATTCCCCCAGCTCTTTCTAGGAGATGCAGAAGGCTGCTGCTGCAGGCTGGGGCCAGTGGCAGCACTGCAGTCTTCCCAGCGCTTGGTACGGGCTGTGCCAAGCGGCTGCCACTGGCCCTAGCCTGCAGTGGCAGGCTGCTGGAAACCCCAGATCGAGGGCCTGCACCCCCTGGGAAGAGTTGGGGAAATGATCAGAGAGCTGGGGCATTGAACCGGGAGCTAGATGTCACTATCAGCGCAGTCCTTTCCCCTGCACCCCCTTAGTTTCTGTTTAGCTGCAAGCAAGCCTGGCTTCCAAACTCGAAACCTTTCGAAACTTTTGAAACATTTTGAGTGCCCTCGTTTCATTTTGAAGCTGTTTTGAAGCCTTTCGTTTTGTTTCAACTTCACTGTTTCGAGCTCGAAATGCATTGAAACAACTTCGAAATGAAACACCTGTCGAAATTTTGCACAGATCTAATAGGTATCTTTTTTTTTTTCTCTTCAGGGCTACATAGATAATAAATCTATGTTGATTTTCTTTCTAAAGCGTCATCAATCTTGATAAGGTTTGTAATGATTGGGATCAGAAAGTGTGATAGTGTATTATGGCAAATGTGTCATATTAAAAAATGAGGAATTTGTTGACAACTGGCTTACCCTCAGATGAAGTTTTGCTCGTGAACATGATTTCCGCGCTGTATGTCATAATCTTTTTCAAGATAACATTCTAATTCATCCCGATGTGAAATCTGCACTTTGCTGTGAAAGCAAACTAAATAAATAAATAATAGAAATGAGCTGGTGCATTTTATAATGATGGGTTTTTCTGCTTTTCTCTCTCTGACTATAAATGATTCCTAGACCAAAGGAATTACGAAAAATGACATGATATTTGAAACTATCATTTGTAACGAGTAATTGAGACGCATCTGCTCACTTTCTCAGGGAAACAGACTTTAAACTACATTATCTGTACCCAACAAAGAATGCTTTAAATCATGTAGTCTGAAACAGATATCAGTGATGTGAACAAGAAACTTGCTTGATAAAAATAATGTTTTGAAGAAAGTAAAAATCAAGTGCTTAGCACACTTTAAGGAGAATGTTAGAATTTGACATAATGCTAATTTACAGCTCTTATCTACATGGCCGCGGTGAAGACCTGCTACCTATGGTACACAAAAAAAAGTGCCATCCTAGCCCACCTGATATCAATAGGAGCTTTGCTATTGCATTCCAAAAGTGCCAGGATTCCAGTTGCTCTGCAGAGGGTACATAATTTTCAGAGCAAAGATGTGTTAATAAGAATGAAGAATTTTCTGCCTCCTCCTGTCCTTCATGCTCTTTCCCATCTCTCCAACACCTTTCCTTAATCACCCTTTTCCCACTGCTCATGGGGAGTATGACCTCTCATGTCCTTTTTTTTCATTGCCAGGCTCCCAAAGTCATTCCTTTGTTACTCCTCAAAATATAACTAAGGAGTTGAGAATAAAATACACACGTACAGCCTCACCTGACTTGCCACTGAAATCTTTTCTATCATGTAATATCTATTTGTAATAGTACCCTGAGGTCAACCTGGTCAGAGCCCCACCCTCATGCACACTGTACAATCACAGAGTAAATGAAAAGTTGAGAGTTGGTAGTTTAAAAGACACTGTATGGTGCTTGCCATCCCTGTTCACATTTCTTTAAGCTTTAAACTCTTTGGGTGGGGGCTGGCTTTATTTCATTGTGATGTGTTCATATATATGTCCAGTGGAATAGAATCCTGATCTCTGACTGGGGACTTCAGTAAAATTAATAAGAAAATAAATTAATAAAACTAATTTTCTAGCTTTCCCTAATACCCTTTGCATTTTGTGTTTTTGCAATCCTTTCTCTTAGTTTTCTCCTTTTTCCAGGCCTAGATTAATGCATAGGCAAACTAAGTAGGTGCCTAGGGCCCAGAGCTGCAGAGGAGATGCTGTGCTTCTCTTTGCAGCAGTACAAGCAGCCCTATCCACCCTACCTTTATCTCACGTGGATGCCTGGGGGGGAGGGTGCTGCTAAGTAAATGTAATTTTTTTTCCAATTTTGACCCAGTTCCCATTCACTCATTGCCCAGGCACAGTTAGCAATACAGAAAAAACACGGAAATTCATTTGCATACCTATTTTGTACATACTGGGACTATGCAAATAAAATATGCAAATGAGTCCTCCCCTACTCCACGTTGCTCACTGTAATCTGCAGTGAGTGAGAACTGGGTTACACACCTCTGCAACAGCAGCAATCAGAGGGGAAGAATTTTTTTTTTTCTGCTGAAGCCTGTCCTGATCAATGGGAGACCATGGCTCATGGAGCTGCTGTGGTTTTACAAGATCCTGAATGAGTTTTATAGCTTGTACAGCCTACAGAACATGGGCCACACAACCATGAACATCCACAAAAAGATCCAGGAGGTGGTAAGACTGAGGGACATTATGTTGCCTGTGGACTTGCTCCCAGGCAACACCTGCCCAGGTATGTGGGAGTGCTTTTTAGGGCTGTGCAAAACGGACCCTATTCGATTCAGATTTGGATTCAGCCCAAATTGGGGACAGAGCCCTTGCTACCTAGAGGTATGTAGAAAAAACATTTAAAGCTGTATCTACGTCCAAATAGCCAAATCTGTCTGAATCTATCCGAATTGATTCGGAGGGTTCCAAATTGATTTGGAGAGATTAAAGCGTCCTCTGATTTGATTCAGATTTGGAGATTTGGCCACCAAATCAAGCCAAATCTCCGCCGAATCGAATCAGGGACTGAAGCTTCACACAGCCCTAGCGCTTTTGCTACAAGTGCCTGTGCAGTGATCACAGAGACTTAAACTGGCTGATAGCCTACTGAGCTCTGCCAGCGAGGGCTCAGAGGCACAGAGAGGGGCAGCTGTCCGAGGGTTATCTGGCAAGGAGCCACCAAGACAATCGATCACCTCCTGTGGCTCTGCGCCTATGCCAGTGGGGAATGGAGAAGGGTAAAGCAGCTCTGCGAAGTGGTGACGGGGGTCAGGCTATAGACCAGAAAGGTGGTGCTATACATTTGGGGAGCCCGTTGGCCCACTCTGACCAGTTTGTGTCCTGTGTCGGGGCACCCTGTGGAAATCCAGGAATCTCCTGAAGTATGGGCACAAGGGCCTAGAGGTAGCAGACTGTGTTAAGATGGCTCTGAGCAAACTACAGTCCTACTACCAGAAATTGGTAGCAGAGGACAGTGAGGACATGGTCAAAGCCACCTGGCAAAGAGACACTTGGCACAGGATTTTCCAAGACCCCCACAGTGGGGAAGGGACAGTGACAGTGAAGAGGACGCTGAGACTACTGGATCTGAGGATAGCAATGAGGAGAGCAACAGCGGATCCTCCAAAGAAAGCTGGAGTGATAGCGACAATGGATGAACTGAGACTTTGAAGCCTGTAACCAGGGTAGGGACTGTGGGTTTGGGTTAGGGAGGCGGGGTTGTGTGCGGGTTCATGGGTGTGTATATTGTAGCAGGTTTATGGCTCTTTTTGGTCTGTGAAGATATATGATGAAAGAATGACTAGATTCATAGACATTAGGGCTGGAAGGGACCTTGGAAGATCGAGTCCAGCCCCCTACCCCAGGGGCAGGAAGTCAGCAGGGATCATAGGATCCTAGCAAGATAAACATCCAAATATCTCTTGAAGGCATTCAAAGTAGATGCTTGAACCACCGCCGGTGGCAGTCTATTCCGGACCTTGGGGGCTCAGACGGCAAAGAAATTCTTCCTTATGTCCAGCCTGAAATGGTTATGAAGGAGTTTGTGACCATCTGACGTTGTCATCCCTTGGGGCACTCTGGTGAACAGATGTTCCCCCAGATCCTGGTTAGCACTCTTGATAAACTTATAGGTGGCTATCAGATCACCCCTGAGCCTGCACTTTTCCAGGTTGAAGAGTCCCATAGCTCTCAGCCTCTTCATAAGGTCTGTTTTCCTAACCTCTGATCATGCGCGTGGCTCTCCTCTGGACTCTCTCAAGCTTCTCCACATCCTTCCTGAATTGTGGAGCCCAAAATTGGATGCAGTACTCCAGCTGCAGCCTCACCAAGGCCGAGTACAATGGATGAATGACATCTTGGGATTTGCTTGAGAAGCATCTATGGATGCAAGCCAGCGTTTTGCTCGCTTTAGTAGCAGCAGCATCACACTGAAGGCTCATGTTCATCTTGTGGTCAATCATGACCCCCAAGTCCCTTTCGTCCATAGTACTAGCCAGCATAGCACTGCCAAGCCTATAAGGATGCTGCAGGTTTTTCTTCCCAGGTGGAGAACCTTGCATTTTTCAGCATTAAACACCATCAGGTTCTTGTCCGCCCATTTCCTGAGCCTGTCCAGGTCAGCCTGGATCACCCTCCTGTCCTCGGGTGGTATTTTATATATATAAAATAACCCTTATATATATACACACATACGCACATACATACATACATATGTATCACAATAAAAATAACAGCTGTTGAAGGCGGGGCCTGGGGGGGTCCCTGTCCCCTCCCCCCCAGGTCCTTGCCTAGGGCCTCTTAATGATTAATCTGCCTTTGCCTTTTCCCCTTTGTCTTTCTTTTCTCTCTGGTTCCTATACTCTATATCAGTGGTTCTCAAACTGTGGGTCACGGCCCCAGATGGGGTTGCAAAATCAGTGGATGGGGTCACGGGTGCGGAGGGCTGTGGGTTGGGAGTGAGGGGTTATGCTGGGGAAATGGGGCCAGAAATGGGGTCATGCTGAGGACAGGTTTGGGAAGCAGCGCTCTATACATTTTCTCTTTCCTGTTTTTAAAAAGCTTTTTTTTTTTACTTTTATTCTTTTTGTTACCTTTCCTCTTTTCTTACATTCATCTTTTGTTTTCATTTTATTTATGGAGCAATTAGCTAAGCTTCTGCTTGGAATCAGCAATGTCTTCCCTCAAGCCCAGTGGAAGAGTATATCTGACAGCTGATGTTACAGTTCTCATCATTTCTATCCTGCAGATCTCTAACCTCTTGAAAGAGCACCGTGTTTTCAGAAGACCGCAATTAATTTCTGTTCCAGTTCCTTGTGGCTTAGCAGGAGATTCACTGAAGATGTCTGTCACACAGACTGGAATAACAGCTATAAAAGTAAGTTCACCTACTGTACCATTACAATATGGCAAGTGTAGGTATACTATAGATTTGTTCTCTTCTCTAAATTGAATCTTGTTTACTGCAGCACCTGGAAATATTTAGGGTGGAAGCCCATTTCATTTTTTTTCTATTCATGCTTAGTTCACCAAATAGTTTAGGCTGTGACTGAGCAAAACACTTGTGCACTTACCTGATGTGAGTGCTCCCACTGGTTTGCATCCAAGAGTAACATACTTAAAATTATGCACACGCCGAAATTCTTCAGTAAATCAGGGCCTTATTTAATCTATACTCCTGTACAGATTGCTTTTCCCCCAGCCATTTTAATACCATTCTGTATCAGTCAGGTTTTTGTCTCTTGATTCTTCTTTGCACTTATGTTTTAAGTAGATGAACAAATTTAGCTCTCAGATGGAGGGTAACCAACAGTAGCCAGATGATACTACTCTTCTCTTTGACAGAAAGTTCAGATTCTACTGTTTGTTCCAAGAGTGAAATAGGATGAAAATTGATACAAAGTGGAGATGCTGTACTTCTAGCAATGCAATGAACTTTTCATACCTATTACTACACAAAGGTTAATGCTTCTTACCTGGCAGAACATGCTTTATGCTACATTTGTCTGAAAGAGTCAGCAATAGTCTGTCACTCCACAGACAGAGCAAATGGCGCTCTGTAAAGGTTCAAAATGAAGACATTTTAAAATTTCTTTCTCTCTTTCATCTATTCCCTTCTCTCTCACCAGCTATTCATTAAAAGCTCTTATGTTTAGGCTAGTGTTCCATCACTGATTTCTATTGACCTCATCTGCTTTATGTCATTTTAATCAATTTTCTGTGGCACAATTCAGTGGGATCCCAGCCTGAAGAAAGGTTGATGGTTTTCACCTCTGACTACTGAAAACAAGAGGCATCTACTCACACCACACTGGATTACCTGAGAGGAGAGAATATGGTAAACAATATTGTAATTTATTAATATGATTATTAGCCTTTGTTTTTCTTCTCACTTCAGCTTTTTAGTGTTATACAAAGTGCTGAACAGCCAATTAAGTTCAGATTCTGATCTATCTATTCAGACTGATCTGTTCAGACTGCATGTTATTCCACAAGCAGTCCCATTGACCTCCACTACTTGTGGAGTAAGAGATTATTTAGTGTAAGTAAAGGTATCTGAATCTGTCCCTTTTAAAAATTAGCTCTGACAGCATTCTTGTGAAGGGTATCAGCATGTGCGGAGGTCTAGGTTGCACAGGTTGTCAGATACAATTTTCTTGTCCTCAGGATTCTCCTGTTTACTTGCATGAAATAAGATCATGTCAATGTGACCTTTGCATAATAAATAGAAACATCCTGTGGTTGTGCCCAGCACAATTTATGTTCATCAGGACAATGGTAGCAATACCAGCTTGCAGGCCTCATCACAAGATGCCTTTTCCCTTTGTCTACAGAGACTGAAAATAAGAGAACTGAAGTAACTGCTGGGTCCCTTTTTTGCTCCTTCTTTGTTTTATCATATGTGATGTTGCTGTTCTCTCTTCTAATATTTATCTCATTTGATGTGAGACTTTGCTTTTGCTCCCTGAGTTAGTCTCAGAAGACACGCACCTCCCAGGTGGCCTGTGTACTTTATGACTGCACAGACAATCAAGTGTAGGACAGTCCAGTAGCAGTTGTCATTTCAGAACTGATATATGCTGACAAGGCTCCTTACAGACAAGGTTGTTTCTTGTTTTAATGGAACCAGCTGCTTAGTCCAGCTGCTGATGGCTGCAGCCTCATAAGCCTGCCTGTCACAGTCTGTTTGGCTCTAAGAAAATTTAAAATTGGAAAGGCTGGATCCTATTCCCACATAAGGCAATGGGATAATTCACACTCTTATCAGGGGGAGTAGGGAGAATCTGTTTTAAGCAGAAATACTGTTGTCTTATACCATGTTAAGGATTTGTATAAAAAAATGAATTGGAGTTTCTGAATATGACATTAAAGGACAGAAAAGAGCAAAAAGGAAGAAAAGCAATGATAGGAGCAGGTCTCCACTCCACACTGGCATCTTGTAGAGCATCTCACGCCAGTGCTAAATGAGCTGGTTGGGTGCAGACAGGGCTTGGCACTGCGGAGCTTCATGCAGGCTAATTTATCCTGCTACCATGGCTAAAGGGCTTCAGGTACTTGAGCTAGCTACACTGTGCTATCTGTACTCTAAATCTGATAGCTAAAGATTTAACTGTTGTGGACTGTGTCCCCGTCCTCATTTTAGATGACTTTGTAGTCCAGTGGCTACAAACATTGCATTATTATTCATTTTTATTCCTCTGCATCCTTGTTTTATTTTAGGTATAAAGTTGAAAAAGAAGTTCATTTTTTATCACTGGTTATTTTTAGCATAGGTCACCTTCTTCTGGCTTCCACAATCTATGGTCCCTGCTGAGGCAAAGCTCAAGGACTAGATTCTGGGCCACCTTACTTCGTGACTAGTCCCACTGAACTAACTGTGGGAGTAATGCTCTCCACCAGGGGAACAGTCTCAGAATCTGACTATAATTGAAGTAAGCGTAAGACTTACTCCTAAATGACTTTTGCCTCGGTCTTTCATCAGACCAAGGGGAAAACAACACCAGGTAGAGTACAGTATGAGCACAGTAGGAATACTACTATTGCCATAAAATTGGTGTATGACCAATTTAAAAAATGAGACGTATACAATAGGCCTGTGTGAAGTGGCAAGTATTTCATTCACATTCAGCTGATTCGGAGGGACAGCGATTCGATTTGGTGATTTGAATCATTGTCCTGATTTGATTTAGCCGATTCAGATCCGTAGATTTGGCACTATTTCAGAGATTTGGCCATAGACTAAACAGGCAGCAGTCCTTGCTGCCTCCATCTGGTAAGTCTGTTGTGGTGGGTGGGGTGGAGACAGATTAATGACCCCACAGTGAGGGAGGGATTGGGGTTGGGGCTGGGACAAGCTGCCCAGCCGGGGCAGGGGGGCATGGGACTTGGGAAGGGAGGCTTCTGCCACTGCGTGCTGCCATGCACCACCGCTCCAGGAGAGCAAGGGAGCAGGCGTGTGTCCCTGGAGCTGCGTGGGGTGGGCTGGGCCAGGCTGCAGTCTGGATGGGCGGCAAAAGGCTCTCGGAGCAGGGGCTATGCCCTCCCACCACTCACCCAGCCTCCCTGCGCTTCCTGGACAAGCTGCAGCTTTGCCCCGGCTGGGCGAGCAGAGGCAGGGTATGGTGGTGGGCATGTGCACCCGGATCAGGGAGGGGCCTGTGGCAGGGGCTATGGGGAATTTTAGAGTGGCTACAGCCCACTATAGCCCCCGCTCCACTACACTCTGCAGGGCAGGTGGAGCCAGGGCGGTGCTCCAGGCAATGGCTCGGGGAAGGGCAGCGCAGGCCCTGGCTCCATCCGCCCTGCGGAGCACAGCCTGGTGGTGAGCGGCTGGGGCTAGTGTCCCAGAGTGCAGTCCGGCCCAGCCTGCCCCATGCAGATCCGGGGGCACATACCCACTCCCATGCCCTCCTGGACCAGCAGCACGCAGTGGCGGGACTCCCTGTCCCTGAGTCCTGTGCTCTCCCGCCCTGGCTGGACAGCTTGTTCCAGCCCCAATCCCTCCCTTGCTGTGGGGGCATTAATCTGCCCCCCCCACCTTTACCTAACCCAACCTCAACAGACTTACCAGCTAGAGGCAGCTGTGTCCAGCATCCTTGAGGACTACTGCCTGTTTAGTCTATGGCTGAATCTTCGAATTGGCGCCAAATCTTTTCTGAATCAATTCAGAGGCTTCTGATTCTATTCGGAACTTTTAATGGGTCTCCTGATTCAATTCGGATTTGGAGATTTGGCCACTGAATAGGGCTGAATCTCCTCCAAATTGAATCAGCTACTGATGCTTTGCACGGCCCTAAAATACAAGTCAGTGGGATTGGGTGATCTTCATCTGAGAGTGATGAAGGAGCTGGCCAAAGTCATTGTAGAACCCTTGGCAAAACTCTTCCACAACTTGTGGCACTCTGGAGAAGTCCCTGAGGACTGGAAGAGGGCCAATGTTGTGCCCATCCACAAGAAGGGCAGGAGGGAGGACCTGGGTAACTACAGGTCAATCAGCCTAACTTCCATCCTAGGGAAAATCTTAGAAAAGCTCATCAAAGAGTCTATCTGTAGTAAGCTTGCAGAAGGTAATATTCTGAATGACAGCCAGCATGGCTTCATTGTGGGCAGGTCTTGCCTTACCAACCTCATTTCCTTTTATGACCAGGTAACTTGCCACCTGGACATGAGAGAGCAGGTTGACATTGTATATTTTAACTTCAAAAAGCCTCTGATCTAGTATCCCACAAGATCCTCACAAGAAAATTGGAGGATTGTGGGCTTAACTCTGAGATGGTCAGGTGGGTGAGAAACTGGGTGCAGGATAGGACCCAGGGAGTCATAGTGAACAGATATGTCATCCTGGTGAGAAGTGGGCAGCAGTGTCCTGCAGGGGTCAGTGCTTGGGGGTGAAGAGCTCACTGGCCAAGTCGAAAATCGGCTACAGATACAGGCAGACCTAGACAGGCCAGCAAGTTGGGCGGATCGGAATCTGATGAAGTTCAACGTTGAGAAATATAAAGTGCTCCACCTCGGGATGAGCAACCCCCAACACCTACAGGCTTGGTGGCACCAAACTGACTAGCACCACCTATGAAAGAGACCTGGGGGCATAGGTGACTGGTAGGAGCTGCATGGGCACCCCCTGACAGGGCTGGTACTCCCCTGGTGGCCGACATTGATGCTGTTGGTAGGGCTGGTGCCCCCCCAACAGGGATGCCACCATTGGGTGCCCCACCAGGTTCAGGAGGCACCAGCCACTCATGCCTGGGGGTAATAACAGACCACAGTATGAATATGAGCTGGCAGTGCGATGTTGTAGCCAGTAGGGCAAATAATATTCTGGTATGCATCAGTAGATGCATCTCCAGCAAAACCAAGGAGGTGATTCTTCCGCTCTATTCAGCACTGGTGAGACCGCAGGTAGAAAACTGCATCCAGTTCTGGGCACCACACTTCAACAAGGACACGGACAAACTTGAGGAAGTCCAAAGAAGAGCCACCCGTATGATCAGAGTCTTACACGGCAAGGCATATGAGGAAAGGCTGAGGGATCTGGGACTCTTCAGCCTGAAGAAAAGAAGGCTGAGAGGGGACCTGGTAGCAGCTTACTGCTACACTAAGGGAGTACATCAAGGGCTTGGTGAGCAACTGTTCACCAGGGCACCCAAGGGCATAAGTAGAAGTAATGGCCACAAACTCCTGGAAGACTGATTCAGGCTCAATATTAGGAAAAACTTCTTCATAGTCAGGGTGTCCAGACTGTGGAATAAGCTCCCTCCAGAGGTGGTGCAATCACCTAACCTGGAAATCTTCAAGAGGAGACTAGACAGTCACCTTGCTGGGGTCAACCGGCCCCCAGTTATCTTTTGTGGTTGGTGCAGGGGGCTCGACCCAATGATCTTCCAGGGTCCCTTCCGGCCTTGCAGTCTATGAATCTATGAAAGACCAACATAACTGAATCACAACGGTATGGTATTAGCTATAATACATTTAAAACAGGGAAGGGCTCGTTTATAAAGCAATGCCTCCTACTCTGGGCTCTAATTAAATGGATAAAAATAAGATTAATGGACAAAACTTCCCAAAATGCTTTGGTCCAGATCTCGACTGAATTACCTGAAGATTGTTATACTGATAAATGGTTATATTCAAAGAATGGTCCATAAAATAAAAATCAAATTCAACACATAAAAGCCAAACAAGACCGTATTATTTAACAAGAAGGGCATCCAAGTAGATGGACTGATTGAGATTTAAATATAAACTCTTGGGAAAGAAGAGTTCCAATCCATATTTTATGGCCCTGCTACTTCAAATTGTACACCACTAAACACTGAAAAGCCAAGATGCTTGTCAATGCCTTATCCTCTTCAACTACTAGCTACTTTTAGTAACATATGCTGACACAGATGGAGCTGTTGCTAAAACTCTCTATGGGAATGTTTTTTTCTTGATTTACATGAAAATGGTAAGTTGGCTGGTAGAATTGAAACCTTCCAAACAGTTATTTCATCTGGAAATGGGCCTAAGTAGCTATACCACAGCTGAACACTGCTTCTGTCCAAGCAGTAGAGAAATTCAAATCTGGACCCAACCTCCATTATTAAGGTCCAACGTTCAACTAAGGAATGCCCCTGATAAAAATATTTGGAATCTATTGTCTACTCTATGTGAGTTACAAAGCAAACTTAACAGCAGGAGTTAGATGTCACATGCAGGCAGCTGGGCCAAAGTTGTGTTCAGGAACAAGCAGCTCTCCCTAAATCTGTTTAGTTTGTAGCTACATGCCCTTGAAGTAACTCCATTAGCAGCTCTCAAGCTTCAAGTGTTCTTCCTGCCATTGACACTCGTGCTGTAGGTGATTTCACAGTATGTGATTATGAGGTCTATGTAGGGGAGTTGCATAAACTGTGGGACTGTCCTGTGGACAAAGCATGCTGGTGACATATCCCAATACAACAGAACAGGGTTGCTTTTGTAGTATAGATTGCGTCATTTTCTCCAGATTGCTTTAATGTCCGACAGTCAGGAAAGGTTTCAGCTGAGTGAGTTTCTCAAGCCATATCTTTCTTAAAATCTTTCAGTGACTTTTCAATTGCCCTCTTGCCCTCTATTATTTTTATAGGAGATGCCAGCAGGGCAACCTATCTGCTTGCAGCTTGTGCAGAATCCTGCAGCATGCCTGAACTCTGCACTGAGCATTTATGATCATTTTACCTCTGCATAGCCTTCTTTATTATTCTTTCCTCTGAGTTTCTCAAAGTGGTGGATTGATTTTAAGCTGGTCCTGTGGATGCCTACAGTCCTGAAAAGATCTCACTAGAATTGGCTCTTCAGCTCTCTCAGGGATTCACATTCTGACCCCAGGCATCTTTTAGAAATGCCATCATTGCGTTATAGGTCAGAGTGACAGACTTATTCTTGTGTAGGCTCCCTGGGCATGTGACTCATAGCATTAGCTTCTAGCAATCCCTCTAAGCTTCCAGGCTCTGATTCAGTACATTGCATCATTTCAAAGGTGTTCAGCCTCAAGTTAACTGTAGTCTTGCTGAAATCCATAATAAAACTTCTTCCAGCTTTGACAGGAGTAAAGACGGGGCATTGGAGAATCTCAGTTTAATTGTAATAAACACACTATCTGTCACAGGCCGGCTAGGCACTGTGAGTGTATCAGCCGTTAGGTTGCTGGGTTTGGCATCGAGGAGGCGAGTCGGGAGTGAAGTAAAGGCAAATTTACTTATAGCTTAGCATACAACAGTTAACAGAAAGGTTAATGCGACAAACAAATAGTACAATAATAAAGAGCTAATAGTAAATAATAACAACAGATAGACAAAATGACAAAGAGTTCCTGCATGGGGTTGGCAACTTATTGGCAGTCCCTCTATGCCAGATGCGCGCTAAATTGTTCCAGCGAAGTCATGCGTCCCCAATCAACGCTATCCGAGGGGTCACCAGGAAGGTCCCTTGGTCAGGATCCGGTCCTCGCTCACACTGGGAGTCCGGGGTCCAGGCTTGGTATGGCGATGGTCCTTCTGTCCCGTCCTTCAAACTGGTCACTTGACATGCGTGGTCCTTTATGCCTTATCTTATGCTAATCTGTTGGTTTTAGAGCCACTCACAATCTTGCCCTATAGCTGTTACCCTATGGGATTAAAAGTTGTTAGAAATTATCACGAAAGGTTACCGCCCAAACTCGGGTTCAGCCAATAAGCAAATTACACCACATTACTTTGAGGTTTGAAATTAGCATTACTCTGCCCAAGCTCAACCCCTTGGTTTCTTATTCCTTGGATTCCTTGGAATGTGCTAAATATATTAGGTGGTCAGATCTTGTTATGGCTGACCTTTAAAAAACCTGTTAGATCATCTAATCTTGTAGTTTGCTTATTTTGGGGCCCAGTCAATCCCATGATCAGTGCAAAAAGTTAGATTCAACACTTTGGTTGAATTGTGACAGACAAATTCCACTTGCAGGTTACAAACTTGCAAGCTTTGCATTAGCTAATCTTAACTGCTAGACAATTGCCTGGATGTCTCCAAGAGCATATATTTATTGCTCATGATAGTAACCCCTCTGGTTCTGGCCACCACAACTATCTTCATTCAAATCCTTTGCCTAGAGAATCTTGCTTGTATCTTGGAAATGATCTGTCTTTCTATCATATACCTCATACATTCAGAGGTTGTTAAATTGTCTCTTACTCTGATATATAATAAGATTAGTAATACATAGAAATAAAAGGAAGAGATTTACATATTATACAACAAATAAAGGGAAAAGTGTGAAGCAGCTGGCCCCAAAACCCACTGTACCTCAGTACTTGAGATTTTGGAAGTTAATTGGGAGAGTGCATGAAAAGCAGGAATTTCACTTGTCTGTTATATTGTGCCACAGAGCTTATTTCATAGTGGAGTAGGGAGTATATTTATGTCACCAATTTGTTTTCTGCAATGAAATTCTTTTCTCCTAAGCATCATGTTATAATGCACAAGGATGTGTGTGTAGATAGTGTGAACTAAAATACTGAAAGAGAGAGAGAGAAAATTGTGTTTTTCAGAATAAAATCTGTATAATTCTAGACGGAGCAGAATTTAAAAAGAATAACCCAAATATATAATTGTTTGTTTAAATTTTGTATCCCAGTGTTGTTTGTAAATTGTAGTTACTTGGAACATGATAATTCATGTGCTAATTTAAGGCTTATATACTGAAGATCCTTATATCCATGCTATTATTCTTTATGTAAAGATTTAACATAGCAAATGAAAACTTAAATGAATTATTTCACCTGATTGATCATTATTATCATTATATGTTTAAAGTTCTGGTGTTTCATGTTTGTGTGAGTCATTAAACATTACCATAGATTAACACTGGGAAAATGCAGTCTTCCAGCAATTCCTGAATTTTCTTAGTTCAACAGACAAATCTTTTTTATAGTTTTGGCCATATTAAGACTCTTGTCTGTGTTGAAAGAGAACTTTGACCTTAACATAGATGTAGTCTGTCAGGGGTGTCTGATGGTTGACAATAGGCAGTAAACTGGCAGTGAAGTTTAAAAATTTCTCATGGTATGTCACCCACGGTGAAGCCAGTGAGTCATTATGAGATGTGTGTCAAACTGACGGAAAATTGAAAGCAAAGTATCTGATGGATTATAAATAGTTCAGATGGCTTTATCAGTTTATCAGTAATTTTGGCTCTGGTTCCCTATGCCTGTGCATGCTATTTGCACTTAGTGATATACAAAGTTAACAGTACTTCTAAAATAGTACATGACTATTATGCCCAGTGTTATGTTGGCGCCTAGAAACCATGGTAACTGGGCATTAGGAAGGGAAATATTCTTGAAGAGGCAAAGGGTGGGAGCCACAGGCATTGTATAGTATACATTACTTTGGACAGATAAAATCGTAATTGTGAAGTACTCTAGCGTCACCAAAGGATTAGATAAATAATATCACATTAAGACAATATAAATATGTCACATACTTACAATGTCTTGGCTAATCTAATTTTTCCAGAATGCCTCACTTCCATATGCTGGCCCATTTCCACTATACATACTTTTCTAATACTTATACAAAAACATGGTCTTGACTACCTGTCCTCTCTCTCTCTCTCTTTTGATGAATGCAGACAAAACCTACTCCCTTACTGTCAACTTTTAGTCTCTTGTTCAAGCTGTTTTGTATGTTTAGAATAGTTTCCCTATGCCAAGGTACAAAGCAGTGGTCTGTGTCCACCTTCAATTTTCCCTTTAATTGCCTATTGCTTTTGCCTAGCCTCCCACTGCTCACTATATGACTGTCTGTTCCTACAGTCATGCTTCATTCCTTAGTTTAATGACTCTGTCAGGATGTCTTGAGATCCTTTAAAGGGTGTTGCATGGTGCTATGCAGTATTAGCACTGTTAGTTATGCAAACATCTACAACTGATTCACAGGATAAACCCAGAGGGTGCATTTATTTGTGCTGCTGCTACTTATCCCCGGACATTCCCCTATATGCACACTCTGGTGCATGGCAAATTGCTGTGGGTGGGGTAGGGAAGGCTGGGACCATCACCTGGGCTGGCCCCAGCAGCCTTACCTGGGGCTCTGCAGGCCTCCCAGGGCTTCAGTGGCTACGGTCTGGATGCCCAGGCCCCAGTTTCAGGAGACACATGCTGCAGCCATATGTGCACCTCTGCTTTTTTTCATGTTTTTTTTTTTTTTTAAGATACTGGGATTTCCTGGTATCTAATTTTGCCACCATGCTGCAAATATGTAGCGTGGCGAACAGATCCATGTGCACCACATACATTTTGCAGTGCCTCACAAGGCTTTGAAACACCGCAGACCACACGTTTCCACTCATGTGGACATGGCCAGAGATTTCAAATAGGAATCTATAATACTAAAAACACCTGGTATGGTCTGACCTACTGTGGTCTTTCTGAATTCTTTGCAACAGAAGAGTTGCTCTATGACTTTTCTGTAGTCAAAAAAAATGAGTGAAAGTTAAGCTGGCATTTTCCATGGGGTGTCTTGAGTCCATGAGTCTAAAAATTTTGAAAATCACTGTCTTAGTTTTTTCAGTAACTAGAAGCTTCTTGTAGCAGTGTCCTGTCTAAATTGTACTGGATTATGTTACAATGTACAATGTGTCATCCCTCTGCAGTTAGTGGTACAAATAAGTACATTCAACCCTGTGCTTTACTGGGCTGTCTTTCTGTCCAACAGACATCAGTTTTCACAATGGTTTTTGTCGTGCTGATTGGCACAGCTGATTTGACTAAAGTTCCTGGGGTAGGCATCTTGGAACAATTTGTTTTGTTGTACTGTATCATTTGAAATCCTCTCCTGGGTGTAACTTTATACAGAACATAAAACTACAGTTTTTGACAGACTTGAGGAAATTGCCTCTTCCAGCCTGAGCCCTAGCTTAAACAATAAAATGTCTGCAAATTCTGGATAGTTTTCAGATCACTGCTAGGTTAATTTGGGACCAAGAAAAATTAATTTAATCTGGACACAGTGAAAGAAAATGTCTTCTTACTTTCAGCGTTTGATCTTTTCAACAGTGGCAATATTTTACACTCTGTAAAAAAATAAAAAATAAAAAAATCTCCAAGATGAAAGAACTTTCCAAGTACTGTATTTTCCTGCATGCAGTATGTCCTGAAATAAGATACACCCTTTGCTTTTGAAAGACAGAATAAAGAAAAAAGAATCTTTCCTTGCAGAAAGTAACCAAGTAGCAGCAGCTAGGGAGCTGCTCCTTGCTGATCATGTGCAGACTTTCTCTCTTGCCTGGTAAGTAGCAGAAACTGCTCTTACTGTATTTTTCACATATAATGTGCGCTCTAATTTCCAGCAACTGCTTTTTTTTTTAAAGGGGCATATTGTGTACAAGAAAATACAGTATTGTTGTTATTCTGCTCTATAAAACACAAACACATAGGAAGAATTAGGACAAGTTGATTTCTTGGAAGTCCTGGAGAGAAATCTGTTTCCAGCCAGGTCAAATATATTATCTTACATTGGTCATATTTATTAGAATTGTATTGATGACATCTCTGTGTACAATCTCATTGTGGGTGAGGCCTGTTACTCCAACAGGTAGCGAGAGGTGCTTAGCCCACAAAACCTCACTTAGGGGAGAAAGCATCCAGCATGCCAGCAGTGAGAACACTGGACAAGTAGGCTACTGTTACTGCCAGCATTTAATTCCAATATTACTAAGAATTTATATTTGAACAGTGTAGGGTGGTAGAGTGATTACCTCAGTGGAAAATGCATGTGAATATTCTGTCATTTCCTTGGCTAGTAGCACTGCACTTGGGAAGAAAAGAAGTTTAGAATAGACAAGACCTTGGAGTGACAGAAGTCTTGTCTGTGTTGCAGGAAACTGCATCATTAGCCCATTCAGGATAAGATAGAAGAAAGGAACTGATGGGTACAGTGTTTCCCCTGCCTCACCTGTTGGCCAGGAAATGTACTGACTAGTGCCATGGTGACTCTGGTAAGCATGGAGAAGATCTTATTTTAATTTGTGGAGAAGATCTTATTTTAATTTGTATATCCTTGGGGAGTAATGCTGGCAATCTGTTCATATCCAAGCTGATCCCATCCACTCTCCCTTGTACATACCGTGTCTGTGTGCAGAGAATATGTGTGCCCCAAGAGGGCTTTCTGCGAGATGTGGGAATTCAAGGCATCCTGAATTATGTGCATTTTAAACATAGCTTGCATTTGATTTATTATTGTTTACTTCCCTGTTGCTGTGCTTGGTACAGCAGATGGAACTATTGTCCTGCCATGTGTGGGTCTGAGGGGCTCTATTTACTTTCAAATTGTCCTTCTGCGCTCTTCAGAAAATATTCAGAACAGCAAGCGAACTGCAAGGGGGCAGCAAATCCATTATACTTGAGCAGTCTTCCTATAATAGTTTTAACTAGCTAATTAGAAGAATTCTCAGTGCTATTAATTTTCCAAGCACTTTAACCCCTTGCACCATTTTCTTCTTCATTACATCAGTGACAACTTAAACTGAGCTGCTACATTGTCAATGAGAGAAGGTGATTCTAACCACATCACAAAACTGCACTTGACTTGCAGCTGGCTAGCCCATTGTGTGGGGCTGGCAGTATTTGGGAGCAAAACAGCCAGAGTGAAGCCACTGTCTCAAGAGAGGTGTGAAGTAGAAGGGATGTGTGGCATAAAGCTCACCTCCTCCAGGGTACCTTTCACAGCACTACAAGCAGGGGTGAGGGGGGAATGGAGCTGGCTGAGAATCCATTCAGAGAGTCTAGATGCTCCACTTTGGGTGAAGGAGACATGCTATGGAGGCAAAACATATCCCTTCCATTGGACTGACAGCAGTGCTTCTCTGCTGTCTGAGGGGGAGGATTTCTCCTTTTAATCCTATGAATTGCCATGCAGCCCAGCCCAGCTATTCAGGTCGGGCATTGTAAGGTAGATAAATGCTTTTGTGCAATCTTGCTGGTCATTCCAGTTTGCCCTTGGCAGGGAGGAAGGCAGCATTATGTTTATGGCACCAGGTGAGAAAAAACCAAGGAAAAACACGTAGTATTAACATTCTTGAACAGCAACACTTACATTTCAGAAGCTTGTTCAGCAGAAAGCCAGAGCAAGCCAAACCATGAATAACCTGTCACTTTGCACATTGCACAAACTGGAACAATTTTTGCTGAGCCAGGCTCTGAGTCAGGCTTGGGAAATTCCCCATGTTACTTTGCAACTGTTTCAAAAGATGATTTTGGAGACTAGAAATGTTATGGGGGTGAAAAAGACCTCTCTTCAAAGGGGAGGAGTCAGGCAAGGAAGAAAGATTGGTCAAAGAGGGCCTGAAAGTGAGGGCACTGACCTGGAACTCAGAACATGTGGGGGATTTTCTTGTTTCTGCCCCTGGCAAGCTTTGTGATACCTCTCCAGCAAATCACTTGGGGTAATATTCTCAAAGCATCTATAATGTAAGCAAGTCAAATAGGATAACAGTGCTTTCTTTCTCCTATCTTATCTATTTAAACTTGGACTAAGGGTTTGTTCTCACTGTATTTTTGTATAAGGTCCCTCCTAGGGGGCTGCCCAAGTGGCCTGTCTCTCCAGCCCTGCCCCCCGCCCCCACCAGCTGGCAACTGTCAGCAGTGGCTGGGGGGGAAGAAGCGGGGAATGGAGCCCCCCCACTACAAGGGCCCTTCACAGCTTGCTGGATGGGGTCTTGGGGGTGGGTGGGTCCTGGGCTTTTTGCCACACTGGGATCTAGGGCTTGGGGAAAGAGAGCCCCTTTGCCATGTGGACCCAACCTGTCCCCTCAAGACCCCAGCCAGCAAGTTGTGGGGTGGGGGGCCCTTGCAGCAGGGGGGGCTTCTTTCTTCCCCAGCCCTGGTTCCCGGTGTGGAGAGAAGCCAAGCTGGGCAGCCCTGTGTTGCAGCTTCTGTCTGCCATTATCAGGAGGAGGGGGTGGGGGAAGGGAGATTCCCTGCTGCATGGACCTGGCTCAGCCCCACCCCCTGCCCCAGCCAGCAAGCTGTGGGGGTGCCCTTGCGGTGGGGCAGCTCCCTTACCCCATTCCCCTCCACCCAGGCTTCCTGACAATGGCAGCCAGAAGCTGCAGCATAGGGCTGCCCAGCCCAGCTTCTTGCCACACCAGGAACTGGGCATGGTGGTGGAAATGGAGCCTATGTGCCACATGGACCCAGTCTGGCCCCCACCAAGACCCCAGCCTGTAAGCTTGGGGGGGATCCTTGTGGCAGAGTGAGTCTGTTTCCCCACCCTGTTGCCCAGATGTGCAAGGAGAAGATGGAGCCTTTTCTGTTTCCCCTCTGTGACAGCCCAGGGGCAGGGCTGAGTTGGTGACCACCCAGAGCAGATGAGCACTGGCTGAGGCTAGCAAGCCAACTAGTGAGGTGCCCCTGGGATGGTGGCAGAATGCAACCCACATTGAAGCACGATGGATTGTTAGAGATGTTCAAAAAGGTGCGCTAACTGAAAGCACTTGAGTCTAATACTACATGCATTTGTGGGTTAACTTACAGCGATTTAAAAATGGTGGTGGGTCCCCCTCTAAGTGCCATGAACATCTGTTTTGTTATAGCTTTAAAGTGCTTTCTGCATGCTTAATGCGCATTAAGTATAACATCTGAGCCTAGCTTAAAGGTTCTTTCTCCTCGTCAGAAGAATGAAATAGTGGTGAGTGCTCTTCCAACCATTAGTGCTGCCAATAGCTAAGTTGCGTGGTATTTTCCCTGGGGATAAATGCTGGCTATTTGCTACTTTAGTGATAATGGATGATGAACCACCGGCAGATTTGAACTGATCCTGGCACTGGTAGAAGCATATGAACTTTGGTCAGTATGCTGATGTAAGAACTGCCTCTTCAAGCACACCAGAGATTCTCTGCTGAATAAGAGGCTTACTGCTCTCTTTTACCCCAAAATGAACTGCATAAAAAGAGCAAGATCAAAAGCTGTTCCAAAGCTAATATGAATTAAACATCTTGTAGATGGTGGTACCACCTGTCTCCATCTAATGCCAAAAATCTGTAGTTTCTATAGGGGAAAGAGAGAAAAATAGGTAAAGATGGGTCTGGGCTCTCACCTTTGTTTTGGAGGGGGTTCTGTTACTTCACCTCAGTGGGAATAACAGTATTTGCCTATGTCTGTCTGACAGGTATGAGAATTAGTTCATTAATCAGCCTGATTAACTTCACTTCACTCAGGTTGTGACACAAGTGGATTAACTTCATTTATAGACCCCAGTTTGTGACCTCAGTTGCAGAAAGCCTGATGGAGAAGACAGCAGACTGCTCAGGGGACAGGCTCTGGGTGGCAAGGCTCACAAATAAGGTTCAGTTAAATAAGAGGACAGGATCAGGGATCCCATGGATTGAATAATGCTCAATTATTTACAATTTAGGTATGGAGGAAAGAAATGATGCTCAGGCCTACAGCACTCCAAGGATGGGAGGGTTTTGTATGGTCTGGTGGCTGAAGCTTACCAGTATATAGAGTATTCTAATAAAATAATAGTTTGTGAAGGTAGAGTGACTTTGTCTTTGATTAGCCTTGGAGTGGGCATTTACATGCCAAGAAAGCCACAGATGTAACAAATCTACAAAGTGCTGCTTATACAGGTGGTCATGTAAATAACAAGATTTCACTTTTGGGTTGCCTGGAAGAGGAAATGAGAAATGCTCTCCTTTGAGCCTACCTGGTATTTGTCTCTGTATGGCTGTGTGCGCCCAAAAGCATAGATCATGTTGTGTTAAGGTATGTTAGCTTATAGCATGGAAAGTATTTAACCCAAATTAACTATTTTGCTGCTGCTAGTCTTCCATTGCATCTGCTGTACCACCGTTGTCCATTAACATTCCTTTTGCATTAATGGAATCCGATGATGTACAACTTGCACGTGCAGCAGCAGCGCAGCAGGCATCACATGTTCTTCCTGGCTGTAGTTAGAACGCTCCGCTGCTGTCGGAGGGTTAGACTGTAGCAATGCTGTCATACACCAGCTGATAAACCAAAAGCAGTATTTTTTGGTGAAATATGTAGAGGCATCTAATTGTTTGGAGGTAGCAGTTATTCTGCCTTTCTGAACAGAAGTGGTATAGCCACTACGTTTCCATGGTACACCCCTTTTACTAAACAGAGTGAGAATATCAAATGCATTAAAAATCTCAGTCTTCTTTCATAGGAGATTAGTAAATTTTGAATTCTATATAGCACTAGCAGACAATAAAAAATTCCAGTCCATTTTGTCACCCCTCACATACATAGTTATATACTAGGGCTGTTCTTGTTGAAGTCAATGGCAAAACTTCCATAAAACAGGATCAGGCCCTTAAAGATCAGTTGTTCACTGGTATCACTTCAATGCCTATGGAAAAGGCCATGAGCTTGGCAGTGTTCAAATATAGAAGGCAGTTTATGATTTGTGAGAGGCATAAATTATACTGGCTAAGACCTGCAGCAATTTTGCTTGCATTCAATTTTATTGAAACAGCCTGACAGCCAAATCACTTGCATCTTTTTCTATTATTAACATTTTACTGTGTTTGCTTTTCCTCATGCATGTAGGAGACCAACTCCTTGTTCCAAAGCTGAACTAACTGTAAGCAATCATACCTACTAATATACTGTAGACTTATGTTTAATTTTAAGAAAATACTGATTTTTCAGCCTTCACTACAAATAGAGAAGGTATTTTAAACACAATTAATAGTTTTTCACTTGGGAAAGACCTGTGTGGGCATGTCTACATGCCCCCCTTCAGTGCCATTGTTACTGTGCCGTCATTTAATACTTCCTTTTGAAAGTACTAAATGACAGCGCGGTTGTCAGAGCTGATTTGGATCAGTGCCTCGACACAGAGGAACTTTCTAGCACAAGGCACGGTAAGGCAGGGGAAGTCTTGGCATGGTGAAGAGTTCCGGTGTGGATAGAGTTCCCGCCGAGGAAATGCAGATCTGCATAATACGATTGGCCGATGTTAAATTATTCCCACGTGGCGGCTGGCAATTGGCTCGCTAGCCGTATAAAAGGTTAGGGGCGTTTCCGCCCTAGTTGGAGAACTCCGCAATTCCCCCTAGAGTGGAACTCTGGCAGCTTGATCACCTGCCAACGACTCCCTGTCGGCAAAGCCTTGCGACGTATCCTCCGTGTTGCATGCCCGAGTTAGACCTGAGCTACCCGGTCTACAAGAGCTCCCCGATTAGCGATTAGACAGTAGAATTGTTGCAACCACGATTGCCTGCGCTGTATACAACTCTACAGTGTAAGTAAAGCCATCTCTGCTTTTCCAATTGTGTCTGCGTGTCTCATCTGTGCCTAATTTCGCTCTGGTGATAGAGAGTACCCATCTGCCCACCACGGGATCGCAGCCGCAACCCCAGCTAGCGTTCCCGAGGACTCCTGATCCTCGATTCCCCCCTCGGCCCCCACAGCAGTTAACAGCCCATACTGCACCATCCGTGCAGTGTATGGTTATTTTTAGCTGCTATGTTGCTGTAGTGACACATTATACCAAGAGAGCACATCACTATGTTGGCGTAGCTGCGGTGTCACATTTTGAGCCTGCTGACACTATGGCACTGTAGTGCGTTGCTACGTCAATGTAGCGTCACATGTAGATGCATCCAGTAACAGTTATTGTTGGGCTAATATTGTCTCACTAAGAGATCTGGAGCCAGATCCAGAGGGGCCAGGGTTTCTTTCCTAATCCTCTGTCTGAATCCTACAGTGCTCTCATCCTCTACAATGCCTGGTGGAAATGATTACCTTGAGTTAATTTTGCATGTTGCAGAATTGTATTTTATCACTGTTGCCATTCCATTTTATTGATGGTTCTTTTGATAGGAAAAGGTTAATAAGAGCAACCAATCTACTGTCTCTGCACCATCTAGCATTTTGAATATTTTGATCATGTTTCCCCTTTTTGACTTCTCTCTGGATTAAGCATATTTTAAGACAGTCTCCGTTGGTAGGATGTCTTTCCAGATCATTCTTATTCCTTTTATGCCAACTCCCTTATATTACTACTGTTTTATTGACAGAGGGTGTCCAGAATGGATTGGAGTGCTCTGGCTGAGGGTATCCTCTCATCAGTAAGGGTATAATGATATGGTTGGATTTCCTATCCTATTCTATACATCCCTAAACACTATTAGTTTTTGTGGCTGCTGCTGCAGATTAAACAGGTTATCACCCAGCCATCCACAATGACTCGCATGTTGTTTTTCTAAGTGGCCACAACCCATTTAAAACCAGAAGCTCTCAAATTTTTCTTTTTACTGACATTTCATCATTTACTAAAAAATAATTTCAGTTGTCATTTTGCTGCCCATTTTGGGCCTAAGCCAAAGTTCACTGAACACACCAGAAAAATTCCCATTGGCCTCAGTGGAATTTGTCCCAGAGGCTTAAAACCTGATGATGTGACCCTGTGTTACAGTTTTAAATGACCATATACTACATACACAGCCCTAATTCTACCCGGTTAAAGCATCTGGTTGCTTGAGTCAATTTACAACAAGAACTGTAACCCCACCCAGGAAGAATAGGCCAGTGGCTGGGAGGCGAGGGCTGAGTTATTGCCTTGTTTTGACATAGACTTTGTTGGTGACCTTAGTTCAGTAATTCCTTCTGGCTCGGCGGGACATAGTGGATGTGTTTACATGAGATCTTTACTGTGGAACTGCCTAATTAGCTTTGTAGTAAAGTCTCCACGTCTACTCATACAGCCCTATTAGGTCACAGTAAACTAATAAACACCACTGTAGGTTAGTACTTGTAAATATACAAGTACCAACTTGTGGCAATGTTATTTACTATGCAGCAATGTACATGTAGATGACGATGGGCCTGTCTGGGGCATGAGGGTGCTTTAGTGCAGGGGCTGCCTGCTGGCTAGTCCTGCACTGAAGCACCCTCCTGCCCCAGGCAGCCCCTTTGCAGCACGTTGAGCTGGGTTGGAGCAGCCCTGGGCTGGCAGGCCGCCCCCCCAGGTCCCTTGCCAGCTTGTGCTGCTCTGACTCAGCTCAACATGCCATGGTCCCAGGGGCACATGCAAATGCAGTGCCTAGGAGCAATGATTTCCAGCATGATATGCCCTGGAGATTATTGCTTCACATTAATTACATGTGTAGATGCACCCAGTAGGATGTAATTTGAAAGAATTTGGTGAGGATACATCCATTAAGGCTTTGAAGAGGTCAAGCAAGTGAGTGAGCATATTGATAGGTACTAAGACATAGAGGTAGGGTTTATTTTTTCCTGTTAGGCATTGACTGTGAAAAACCCATCTTCCAGTGTTTTAGGAGCACTTTTTTTTGGCTTTGCAAAAATGTCATATACTTGGGGGGTTTTTTGTTTGTTTTTTCTCCTGGTTTGGTGATGGGTTCTGACCTCTGCAATGATTACTTTGTTGATTCATGGCTTTGTTATATGTATTAATGTTCTATCTCCCCTCCCCCACTTTGTTTTCAGGAATAAATATAGCAAAGGAGACATCTTATTAGCCATATCCTTGCTTTACAGATGAATTCTAGCTAGTTTGTGGTGAATCTAATGCTAATGCTCTAACAATAAGAGATTCATATATGTTCTACCTTTAGCTCCCTGACTATACAGAAATAGTAACAAAATGCAACCAAGAACATAGAGTTCTGCATTACTACCCAGTAACAAGCTGTACCTCAGGAAAGCAAGCAAACATAATGCGGAGTATTTTAAAGCTAGACAAAACAGTATTTTTACATGTTAATGGAATACTCTCTTATCCTGTAGACAATAGTACATAGTGCATATAATAGGAAGTGCTGCAAAACATTTTATTTTACAATTACTAAAATTATCAAAAGACCTTAGAACATGCTTTGGGTTTTAGGTTTTCTCTTGTATAAAGGACCATGGTATAAAAGTAAAAGACCCATGAACTAACTTTTAAAAGCTGTGAAGGTGCAAGATGACAGACATTCTCCAACCTTGCCTTGGAAAGTATTTTAACACACAAGATAAGTAATTTTAAACACTTAAGAAGTGTGAGAATGTCTTAGAAATCTACTGACTGGACCACCTCCAGTTATGGCAGTCTCATTGAGGTATGACTGCAAATGCTTGGGACTGGGTGAAGAGCTTGGGTCAAATTTGGTGAATAGTTTCAGTTCCCTTGAAGTTCTACTTTTTGACATATTTTATATTTGCTTAAAGAAAATCACTGAGCTCTCTTCCTGGGCATAGTTGGTACTTTGGGACTATATATTTTATGAGGTCCAGAAATGCTTGCAAATAGCCAAGCTATTTTGCTTATAGAAAGTGAGTACTTTTCATTTTATTTTTACAAATGTATTGATTTTTAAGGCCACGAGGGATCATTAGGTAGTTAGCCCCTTCTATAGCACAGGCCATAGAATTTCATTCAGTTACTCCATACTGGGTACGCCTACATGAGACGCATACTGTGCAGTAGCATCATTGGGCATGAACCGTGATGTGACGCTACTATGTAGTAAGCATCAATAGGCTACTGTGCAGTAACACCAATTACTGAGCAGTAGGGCTGTGTGAAGCTTCGGGTGGTGATTCAATCTGGAGGAGATTTGGCCTGATTTGGTGGCCGAATCTGATTCGAATTATGGGACCAATTAGAAGGTCTGAGTCGATTTCAAAGCTCTCTGAATCTTTGGAAAAGATTCGGAGAGCTTTGATTTGGGCAGTCCCTGGTGGCTGCAGCAGGGAGCTGCAGCCGGACTCTGAGTTGGTAAGTATTAGGGGTGGGGGAGGGGGAGACTGGGCAAAGGGGGAAGGGGACCATGGGGGGGACCCCTGCCTGCTCCCCTCAAAAATTCAAAAGCAAAAACCCACGAACTCAGTGGGTGCTGCAGCAGCCTCCATGGGCACCCTGCCCGGACCAGCTCCAGTCTTTTAAGAAAAAAAAAAAGGAGAAAAACCCTGGGACTCACTATTTCTGCAGTGGCCTTGGGGCTTTGGGGGGCTCGTGCAGAGCCTCCCACAAGGCGTGGGGCAGTGGGAGGCAGAGGGGGTGGTGAGTGTGGGGCTTTTCTTGGTTATTCTTTTTTCTTAAAGGGTCGGAGCTGGCCTGGGCATGGCACCTGTAGGGGGACTGGGGGGAGTGAGGGGGTGTTAGGGTTAGGGTTAGGGAAGAGCCCCCCATGCAGCGTGGGGCAGTGGGGATCGCCCCTCGCCCAGCAGCACCGGATGAGCTGGGGGGGTTTTGGGTTTTTCTTCAAAGAGCCGGGACCATCCTGTCCACTATGGTCTGTAAAATTGTAATCGTATACTGATTGACTAGTGTTTGTTAGAAATTGCTCTTGTTTCTGACAGCCATTTTGTGGCTACAACGGAGGAGTCTGAACCATAATTTTTACCACTTTGGTCTTCAAGGTAACAACCCAGTTGTCTTTTGAACAGGAGCCTAAAGCACTTGAGCTATCACAAAATTTATAGGAAGAATCATTTTTAACACGCATCCAAAATTTGAAATGGGATAAAGGAAAACATTTCTGAAAACAACAGCCCCCCACCCCCCCACCCCCAGCTGCATTCTTTTGCATCATTAGTAAATTTAATTTTGTTTTGTTTATGGTAAATGAATAGGTATCATTATCGTTCAAAAGCATCTGTGTGAGCAATTTTCTTTCTCTCCAAGCAAGCTTTCTTCCCGACATAATGATGTCTGATGAATCATTTTGTTCTACATCTGCAGTATTCATGACTTCCTTTTTGTCAATCTTTGCTATTGACGATATTTTTTTATATTCTTTCAAAGGTATGGCCAGCAGTCCTAATGACACAGGAAGCCAGGGTGGCAGCAACTGCAGTGATGCCTATTCTTATTACTGCCAGAGAAAATCTTTAATAGAGATGTATCACTCAATACATGCTATATTGTTACACATATATTAATAAACTCCAGAGCTAATAGAATTAATGGGGTCTGTTTATCTTTTCTACTTTTATACAGAATTGACTTTTTCAATCAATCCACATGGTTTGATTGAAAATGAAATGAAATCCTCATGGTTTGATTGTATTCACTTTAAATTGGAGCATTTAGTTGAAAGTCACCTGTCTACCACTTTGTCCACTACACTTATTTTCTCAAAATAAACTGACCAAAATGTCTGCTCTGAGTTATGTTATTGCAGTAGTACTGAAGTCAATCAAATTGCCATTTGTAATTTCTTGGGTGCATCCTTTCTTGATTCTTGACCTGAAGTTGGGGACATCCAGAGAAGAGACTGCCCACCAGATGACCCATGTCAGGTTATACACCTAGGAGGGGAACGTTTGGAGAGTGGGAGGCCTATGCAATCATTAAATCCATCTTAAGGTCTCAATATGGGATTTCTGTGGTATAATAGGTGTTGATGTGGTGCTCTGCAGAGGTAGCTTTCACACAGAGATACATATCCCTTTCTGTGGAGTCTGAGTGACCACATCGAATGTAATAAACACAGGCCACATCCAGACGTGCGCGGACATTTGGTTCCCCAGGGACAACTACAAGCGGCACGCCTTGTGCCGCCACTAGTTCTCTGGGGAATGCCTGTGCCACATGTGCTCTGGTGCATGGCAAGTTACCCTGGGTAGAGTTGGGAAGGCTGGGACCAGCACTGCGCTGGCCCCAGTATCCTTACCTGGGGTCCTGGGGGCCTCCCAGGGTTGCAGCAGCAGCGATTCTGCCGTGCAGAGCCTGTCCACCAGCAGTGTGTGGCTCCAGCTTGCCAGGCTTTGGCTTTGGGCAGCGCACGCTGCCACGGTGTTCACCACTCCGCTCTTTTTTTTCTTGCAGACTTAATATAGACATTGGACTTACGGTACATTACAACCTGCCTGACATCTAACATGCCAGGTAACCTGCCTGTTAGCTGACCACATGTTTCCCTTCAAACTTTTCCCTCCCCACCCCCTTTCTCCTATCTCTACCCATTGTCTTCCAAACTTTCACTCATTTGCATCTTCACAGACTTCTTGTTTACTTTAGCTTCTTTTCTACCTTGGAGAACTCATAACATCAGCAGTCTCCCGCTGCTTGAAGAAGGGTGTTTGTGCCCAAAAGCTTGCAAAGAACTTTTTTCCAACTATTTAGTTGGTCTAATAAAAGATATCACATCTACCCAAAGAGCCTTGCCTGACTACACAGTAATTTCCTTAAAAAAGCTCATGGAAATGGTATTGCTTAAGACACTGAAAATGAAACCTGGCAGAGCACTAGAAAATATCTGGTAGAGAATAACTATGAATTAATAAAAAAAAAGGAATGTATAAAATGAAAATATAGCAGTTGTTTTTGGAGTCAAATTCTTATGACTTCTGGAGGCCAGGCTTATTGATCTCTCTCTGACACGCGCGCACACACACTCCCTTGAATGAAAGGAAAAATGAGTTGGAGAATTCTGTGAAGAACCAGAACGTTTCATTAAAAATAATTGATTTTGACCTTTAGAGAGAATGGAATTATACAGGTTCACAAGAGTTTAATGGTGTTTCTTGGCTAAATTAAATTTATTTAAGCTTAATTTATTGTAAGTGGGTTGCCTGGTCTGCTGGTTTCTGCAGGCAGGTTTTGCCTCCCTAAGGAGCTCCTCACCCAGTCCTCCCAAATAAAGCAGTCTTTGAGCAGCAAACCAACCAAAAAACCAAACCAAACTCTTCTGCCTTGTTCCTGGAACTGGGTAGGGATCCCTTTGGCTCTGACCCCAGCACCAGCTCCTTGGTAGCAACCTTGTTCTGTTCATAGCTTCCCTTCTGCTTTTTTGGTTGTTTTAGCCACATGCCCAGAGCGCCATGGAAAGCATGGTGTTCCCCGTACCCTGTTGCCAGCCCACAGCCACAGCAAACGACAGGCCTTGGGAAGTAGCAGGTGGGAGAGGGAGGAGGGGTTTGGGTTTGGGAATGCCACGCTGAGTCCCAGATTTTAGGACCGTGCTTCAATCGTGTTTTTCACCTCAACAGATGGCAAGACGTCATGGGCCCAAGAAGCCATTGAACCAGCGCCCAGGCCCTGCGGCTAAAAATTGCAGGGTTGGGTTTGGCATGCTGAAACCCAAAGGGACTTGGCATGCCCAGGGAAACCCAAAAGGATTTGGCATGCTCAGCCCCAGATTTTAGGCCCATGCTTCAATAGAAGGACTAGAAGTGCCTTTGAGGAAGGGAAGTTGGTACAGCCAAAATGTATTCTTTTTTCTTTTTCAATTTTGGGGCAGCCGAGACCGTTGAGGCCCCAGCAATGAGGAAGCCAGCAGCCCTGGAGGCTTGTGTTGTATCTCTGGGGCTGAGCATCCTGCTGGAAGGGACAAAGGGGATGTTTGTGGCTGCCTGTGGCCTCTTCGTGAGGGGCACAGGGCTGTCCCTTGGAGGATTATTTATTTATTTTTTTTTAAGTGTGGGGTGGCAGTGTGCATATGTAGGGGTGTGTGTATGTGTGGTAGTAGCCTAGGCAGGAGGGTGGGAAGGCAGGGTTTCAGGTCTGGATGTCTGACTCGGTGGTTTGCATGCTGAGCTTCTACTAGGAAGGCTGTGAGCTCAAGTCTGGGTATGGCCTTGAAGCCTCAGCCATGAGCCAATGTGTCCTCATTGGATACAAGGATTTTTTTTTCCTCACCTCAAAACATGGCAAGATGCGATGGGCCCAAGCAGCTATCGGACTAGCGCCTAGACTCCAGGGCTAAAAGTTCCATACTTTCATAGATGTTAGGAGCTAGAAGGGACCACTGGGTCCAGCCCTGCTGCACTTGGGCAGGAAAGACTGCTGGGATCAAGTGACCCCAGCAAGATGATGGGTGTCAAGACATTTTTTGAAGATCACCAGGGTGGATGACTGTACCACCTCTGGGGGAAGCCTGTTCCAAACCCTTGGCACTTGACTTGTAAAGAAGTTGTTCCTTATGTCTAGCCTGAAGCAATCTTCAATCAGTTTGTGCCCATTATTTCTTTTCCTCCCCTGGGGAGCCTTGGTGAATAGATGCTCCCCCAAGACCTGATGTACACCTCTAATATACTTATAGGTTGCCACCAAGTCCCCCCTGAGTCTTCTCTTCTCTAGTCTGAACAATCCCAAGTCCCTCAGCCTCTCCTCATACATCTTGGTCTCCAGGCCTCTAATCATGTGTGTGGCCCTTTTTTGAACTCTCGAGCTTCTCTACATGCTTCTTGAAGTGCAGTGCCCAGAACTGGACACAGTACTCCAGTTGCAGTCTCACCAAAGCCATGTAGAGATGACATCCTTTGCCTTGCTCGAGATGCCTGGGTGGATGCATGCCAGTGTTTGGTTAGCTCCGCCAGTTTTGGCATTGCATTGGTGGCTTATGTTCATTTTGTTGTCAGTTATGACACCCAGGTCTCATTCAGTTGTGGTGCTGGAAAACATGGCCCTGCCAAGCCTGTAAGTGTGTTGTGGATTATTTCTCCCCATATGGAGCACTTTACATTTCTCTGTATTAAATGACACCTGGTTGAGGTCTGTCCACTTCACAAGCTTGTCTAGGTCAGTCTGTATTGCCAGCCTGTCTTCGATCATAACAATGTTCCCCCGTAGTCTGGTATTGTCAGTGAACTCTGCCAGATTGCTTAAAATACCTGAATCCAAATTGTTAACAAACATGTTGAAGAGTACTGGTCTGAGTACTGAACCCTGATAGATGCCACTGGTCACCTTCTGCCATGATGACTCAGTTCCATCAATCAATACACTTTGAGTCCTACCATGAAGCCAGTTACCTAGCCACGAGACTGTAAAGTAGTCGAGGCCATTTTTCCTAATTTGATTAGGAGGACATCATGGGAGACCAGGTCAAAGGCCTCTTTGAAGTCCAAGTATATAACATCAACCTAATTTTCCCCTATCCAGGTGGCGAGTAACCTGATTGTAGAAGGAAATGAGGTTAGTTTGGCACAACCTGCTGGTAACAAGGACATGTTGGCTATCCTTCAGAATACTGCCTTCCGTTAGCCTGTGTGTGATGGATTCTTTGATAATTTTTTCCAGGATTTTACCAGGGATTGAGGTCAAACTGATTGGCTTGTAATTTCCCGGGTCCTCCCTCCCCACTTTCTTAAAGATAGGCAGCACAACGGTTTTTTCAGTCTTCTGGGACCTCTCCTGAGTGCCACAAGTCTTCAAATAATTTTGCCATTGGTCACAGGATGATGCCGGCCAGTTCTTTTAGCACTCTCAGTTGTAGTTCATCTGGTCTTGCTGACTTAGAGATATTTAGCCTTTGTAGGCGCTCCCCAACAAGATCTATAACAACTATGGGAGAGTGGTCACGCCGACCATGGTGATCCTGTATCCTGACAAGCAGGTTAATATACTTGGACTGGTGGAATACCGGCATGAAGTATTCATTCAGGAGTTTGGTTTTGTCCTGATGGTTGGTTAACAGTAGGACTGTCTGGAGCTTCCGTAGCTGATTCAATTTGGAGGGGATTTGGCTTGATTTGGGGGCTGAATCTCCAAACTGGAATTGAATCAGGAGACCAATTAAAAGCTCCAAATCAATTCGAAGCATCTGAATCAATTTGGAAAAGCTTCAGAAAAGATCCGGTCACTTTGGAGATTTGGTCGTAGACTAAACAGGCAGCTGGCACAGATCGCCTCCCCCCGCCTAACACCTGCATGGCAGCTGTCTCATCACGCGGGTACAGTGTGGCTTAGCAGGGTGTCACACGCTGTCTGGGAGCTGGGGCAGCTCCAGCAGTCACCAAGAGCCCAGCACCACTCAGCCTCAGCGGCCTCAGCTCCCAGACAGCGCGCGGTACCCTTCCGAGCTGTGCTGCACCGGCGCGATGCGACAGCTGCTGTGCGGGTGCCAGGAGGGGGTGGGGGCTGATCCCTACTGCCCCCTGCTGCCTTGCACTGTGCAGTAGGGCTCTGCCACGAGCCCTCAGAGACCCTGATCCCCACCGCTGCAACCAGTGAGTGCGGGGCTTTTTTTTTAAAGTGGCGGGAGGCTGGGGCTGGGGCTGGGTGGAGGACAGGCAGGGCAGCTATGGGGGTTTCTCCTGCAGCTCGCCCCACCCGGGGAGATGCAGGCACAGCTGGAGGAGTCATGGGAGAACCTGCAGCCACCCAGCTGTGCCTGTCTCTCTCCAGCTGATCCAAATCTCTGAATCGGTGCTGAATCTCCAATTCTGATTCAGCTGAATCAAATGGGGACAGTGATTCGAATCACCAAATTGAATCACTGTCCTCTGAATCAGACCTAGTTAACAGCCATCCCATTTCATTTATCAGGGGCCCTATGCTTCCCTTGTTCCTTTTGTGACTTCCTACATATCTAAAGAAGGATTTTTTGTTGTTCTTGATTCCGGTTGCCAATTTATGTTCAGTTTGTGCTTTTGCTGTCCTGATCTTTTC
>NW_005842715.1:289152-290977 GCF_000455745.1 Alligator sinensis
AGGTGCAGGCTGCTGCTGAATACTCCTTTTTGGTAGTTATTCCTGATTTCTATCCCTTTTAGGCTTCTTGCTTTAATTTCAGGAGGTCTATGACTTCCCTGTTGAGCCAAGGGAGTCTGTTAGCTCTTTTGCTGCCTTTCTTGCAAAAGGGAATGAACTTTCTTGGGCTTTTAGGATCTCTTCCTTGAGGAACAACCACTCTTCTTGTACTTCCTTCCTCATTAGTCTATGATCCCGCAGGACCTCACCAACCAATCTCCTGAGTTTGTGGAAATCAGCTTTCCTAAAATCAGAGATTTCTACTCTACTGGCAAATTTCCCTTACTTGTGGTGGATGGAGAAAGTGATCATCTCATTGTAACCCGGGCGGTACTCCAAGAGGTACCCCCTCTCCAACTGAAGAGATCAAAGCAGGTGCACAAGCGCTGTGGGAGGTGTAGGGATTCTCCTCCCCCTACAGAGCAGAGCCAGACCATCAATGGGGGCTTAACCATATACCTTTTAATGAGAGGTACTGGGAACATAACCAGTATAAACCAGGGGATATTACAATGCCCTAAGGGGGCAGGATTCAACAAAGGTTAGACATTTATAGACATATTAATCCAGTTGACAAAAGACAGGGTTAACTAAAATATAAAACACAAACAGAAGAACAAAAAATACTGGTTTGTGAAATATAAAAGGCATAAAATAAAAAATGTCATATAACAAGGCCTAGGTACCTGGATGGGGGAGAAAGGAGGAAAACACAATGATTCATTTCCACTGCAACAAGAATTTCTCCCTGTTATTTCACTCACCCCAAGTCACCTTTGCTGGGACTTGAACTCATATCTCCTGCATAGTAAGCAGAAACTCTACCACACAGCCACCTGTACTGGAACTGTTTCATATTGCTAGTGTTCTTGACCTTCTACGAGCCCTGGCCTCACATCCAGCTGCCTGGCCTCTTACTGGAGTAGCTGGAAGCAGAGCTGGGAACCTCTCAGGTCACTGCTCAGATCCTTGCTGGAGCTGGGGAGCCTCTCCTGCTGGGTGCAGCCTCTCGTAGGTGATCCTGGGGCCCAGCGGGGAGCCTCTCCTGCCGGCTGCATGCCATGCTGCTGAGGGTCCAACTGCTGCCTGCAGGTCCCACTCCTTCAGGTGCTTCTGGGACAACTGCTCCCGCCCCACTGGCCTAGCTCTTGTCAGCTTTTTGAAGCTCCTTCCTTGTGGTTCCTCACTGGTCTCTCCTGAGTCAGCTGCTCTGCCCCTTTTATCCCCCTCCAGGTGACCCAAGGGGCCAATCAGGGGACATGGAGGGTGAGTCTCTGGGGCCTGATTGGTGAGAAAAGGGAATCCCAAGTCCTCCAATCATCTTTTGCCCTTTCAAAACCCCTGGGCTAAGTCACTGCCAGCTAGCCTGTCACATCATGGTAGCTGTTGCCCAGTTTCCCTTCAACCGTCAGGTTGCTCACTACATTGTCCTCTTTGGCCAGAACCAAGTCTAGGAGCACCTAGCCCCTTGTTGGCTCATAGACTTCCTGAATTAGATAGAGCTTCTCGATGGAAGTGAGGACATTTTGTGAGTGATCGGATCTAGCTGAGTATTCATCCCATGAGATGTCTGGGTAGTTGAAGTCATCCATGATGACCATCCTCCACAAGCATGCAGTCTCCTCCAGTTCTCTAGAGAATTTTTGATTGAGCTGTTCCTCTTGGTTTGGAGGCCTGTAATAGACTCCTATGGTCAAATCTCCTTATAGTTTCATAGTAGCTAGGGTCAGGAGGGACCTGAACAGATCATCTAGCCTGACCCCCTGCCACAGGCAGGGATTAAAGG
>NW_005842715.1:291502-294621 GCF_000455745.1 Alligator sinensis
GACTCCGAGATCCCTTTCCGCCTCTGTGCTTTCAAGAAGGGAACTCCCCAGCCTGTATGTATGCTGTGGATTCCTTCTCCCAAGATGCAGCACCCTACATTTATCTACGTTGAACCCCATCCTATTCTCATCTGCTCACTTTTGTAGTCTGTCTAAATCTAGTTGCAGCCTCTCTCTCCCTTCAGGTGTGTCCACCTCGTCCCACAGCTTAGTGTCATCAGCAAATTTGGACAGTGTGCTTTCCACCCCCTCGTCCAAGTCACTGATGAAGATGTTAAACATTGAGGTCCCGAGGACTGAGACCTGGGGTACCCCATGGCTCACATCTCGCCTGTTTGAGTACAACCTGTCCACTACTACTCTCTGGGTGCCCATCAGTCAATTTTTTACCCATCCAACTGTGCAGGCATCAATGCCACAGTCACGTAATTTATTGATGAGGATGGGGTGAGAGACAGTGTCAAAGGCCTTCTTAAAGTCTAGAAAGACTACGTCCACGGCGACACCATCGTCTAAGGATTTAGTTACTTGGTCATAAAAGGGAATCAGGTTGGTCAGGCAGGACCTACTTTTGATGAACCCATGCTGATTGCCCCCAAGCATGATCTCCCTTGCTGGCCCTCCACAGATGTACTCCTTGATGATTCTCTCCAAGATCTTCTTGAGCACCGAGGTGAGGCTTACAGGCATATAGTTACTTGGGTCCTCCTTCCTCCCCTTCTTGAAAATTAGGACCACATTAGCTAGTTTCCAGTCCCCCAACACCTGGCCAGATGACCACGAATGCTCATACTGCCAGGCCAAGGGCTCCGCGATGACCCCTGCCAGCTCCCTCAATACCCTTGGGTGGAGGGCATCTGGTCCTGCAGATTTAAAAATGTCCAGCCCTTCCAGAAGATCCCTAACTACATCTGTGCTGACTGAAGGCCTGATAGAGCTATCCCCAAGATTGTCCCTACCTCTGGTAGATGGGATATCCCAGTCCCTGTTCAAGAAAACAGAGGCAAAGAAACTGTTAAAAATATCAGCTTTCTTGTCTGGCGTAGCCACAAGATTACCGTTTGCATCTTGCAGGGGCCCTACATTGCCCAGTGCCCTCTTCTTGCTCCCAATGTACTTGAAAAAATACTTTTTGTTGTCCTTAATCCTGGACGCTAGCCTGAGTTCCATCTCTGCCTTGGCCTTCCTAATGGCCCTCCTACACTCCGGGGCCAAGGAGGAGTACTCCTCCTTGGTGATAGCTCCTCCCTTCCACTGGTTGTATGCCCCACTTTTAGTCCTCAGGCTCTCCTCATATCTTGACCCAGAGAGTCTCAAGGGCCAGAGAGGCCCTTTTTTGTTTCCAATCTCCACCTCAAGGGAGGTGTAATGTTCCTTTACATAGAGAGCAACTCCTCTTCCCTTCTTCCCAATATATGATCCCTCCTATACAGGGGTATCCCTGTGGTCCATCATAGGGGGAGTCCCATCAAGTCTCCATGATCCCTATAAGATTGTATTGCTTTTTGGTTAGTATGAGCGCCAGTTCCTCCTGCTTATTTCCCATGCTTCTGGCATTAGTGTACCGGCAACTAAGCTTGCCAATGGAGGTCCTAGGTTTTCTGGTAAGCAGTGGAATAACATGACTGTTGGCCCGTGTTGGAGAAAGCTTCCTATTGTACCCCATTGCAAGGCTGGGTGTGGTATGGGTTGGGGTTTTGCCATGCCATGCTTAGCCCCAGATTTTAGGACCATGCTTCAATTGGAGCCCTAAGAGTATCTCTGAAGAGGAAGTCAGTGTGGCCAAAATGTATTTTTTTTTCTTTTTTCAATTTTGGGGCAGCTGAGACTGTTGAGGCCTGAGCAGCAAGGAAGCCAGCAGCCCTGGGAGGCTTGTGTTGTATCTCTGGGGCTAAGCATCCTGCTGGCAGGGAAAAGGGGGAGGTTTGTGGCTACCTGTGACCTCTTCTTGTGGGGCACAGGGCTGTCCCTCAGAGGAGTGAATTTTTTTTTTTGTTTTTAATTATTTACTTAAGTGTGGGGTGGTGGTGTACATATGTAGGTATATGTGTGTGGTGGTGGCCTAGGCAGGGAGATTGGAAAGGAAAGGGCATAGGTCTGGTTGTCCAGCTCAGAGGTTTGCATTTTGAACTTCTTTTGGGAAGGTTGTGAGGTCAAGTCTGGGTATGGCCCTGGAGCCTCAGCCAGGCAAGGTGTCCTTTGTGGGCATGAGAAATTTTTCTTCTTGCCTCAACACATGGCAAGATGTGAAGGGCCGAAGAAGTTATCAGACCAGTGCCCAGGCTCCAGGACTAAAAGTTGCAGGGCTGGGTATGACATGCTGAAAGCCACATCCAGCCCCAGATTTTAGGCTTGTGCTTCAATCAGAGTACTAGGAGTGTCTCTGAGGAAGGGGAAGTTGGTGTGGCCAAGATGTATTTTTTTTCTGTTTCAATTTTGGGGCAGCTGAGACCATTGAGGCCCAAGCAGTGAGGAAGCCAACAGTCCTGGAGGCTTGCGTTGTATCTCTGGGCCTGAGCATCCTGCTGGCGGGGAAACAGGGGGATGTTTGTGGCTGCCTGTGACCTCTTCTTGTGGGGCTCAGGGTTGTCCCTTGGTTGATTGATTTTTTTTTTTTTTAAAGTGTGGGGCGGTGGTGTGTGTGTGCTTGTACATGTACATGTGTGTGTGGAAGTGGGTGGGCTAGTTGGGAAGGTTGGGAAGTAACAGGTGCTTGTCTTGTTGCCTGGCTCAGGGTTTTCCATGCTGAGCTACTGGTGGGAAGGCTGTGAATTCAAATGTGGTTGGATACTCAACTAGGAAGTTTTCTCTGGGTGCAGCTAAAATTTATTTTTTTTCTTTTTCAATTTTGGGGCAGCTGAAAACATTGAGGCCTGAGCAGTGAGGAAGCCAGCAGCTCTGGAGGGTTGAGTTTTATCTCTGGGGCTGAGCATCAATGTTCCCTCTAAGGAGTAGTAGTCCGTGAGTGCGCTGCTTCGGTCTGTGAGCACGCTGCTTTGGTCCTGCCTCCCCCTTTCGGTGTGGTGTGGGACACCTTACTGAAGGTAAGCTCCTCACTCTTCACCCAGGGCAGGCAGTGGGGGCTGGGGGGCCTGGGGGCTGGGGCCTGGAAGCTGGGG
>NW_005842715.1:294674-298791 GCF_000455745.1 Alligator sinensis
CTTGCAGCAGCTCCCCGGGGCCAGCGGAGCCTGCGCCAGTCCCCGCCCTAGCCTCTGTCCCTGCCTTGCCTCAGGAGGAGCCGGTGCCTGCCCTGAGTGAGGCTCTGCTGGCTCTGGGGAACTGCTCTGTGGGCTCCGTCAGCTCTGGGGAAGTGCTCCACGCCCTGGCCCTGACACTACATGCCTCCTCGCTCCCCGAGGTCATGTTGGGGAGTGGAGCAGTTCCTCAGAGACGGTGGAGCTCGTGCCAGCCCCCACCTCCGCTTTGCCTCGGGGAGGAGCTTACCTTTAGTAAGTGTCTCATGCTTCAGCCCAGCTCCATTCCCAGTGGGTGGGTGCATGGCCTGAAAAAATTGGTGCGTGTGTACCTTTACTTGTGCGCAGCTGCGCATGCACGCACTTTAGAGGGAACCTTCATGCTGGCATGGAAAAGGGGGATATTTGTGGCTGGCCCATTTCTGTCCATTGGAGCACTTAAATTTTCTTTCTTTCTTAAAGTGTGGTGGTGGTATGCATCTTTATGTAGGTGCGTGTAGTAGTGGCCTAGGTAGGGAGGTTGGGAAGGGGTTGTTGCTGCTCTTGTTGTTTGGCTTAAGGTTCTACACATTGAGTTATTGGTGGGAATGTTGTGAGCTCAAGTCTGGGTATGGATCCAGAGACTTAGCCAGGAAACGTGTCCCCTGTGGGCATGAGGAAATTCTTTTTTCACCCTGACACATGGGTAGTTGTGATGGGCCTGAGAACGTATGAGATCAGTGCCCAGGTTCTGGGGTTAAAAGCTTTAGGGCTTGGTATGGGATGCCAAAACCCTTCACCCTTTCTGGAACTGCTCCTGCCTAAAGTTAACAACCCCAATTATGGCATACAATGAAGCAGCCTTCCTGACTTGGAGAAGCTGTCAGCAGCTAGACTGGTGGGAATAAAAGAAGGCTGGTTGGGCTCTGTGGGCACAACTACGCATTGTCCTAAGGTGATGTTGTTACTGTACCATGCTTTAGTGCTTTGTTTTGCCAGCACTATAGCACAGCACAGTAACCACCTGTACTGTGCTGTGTGCGTGGTGCATGATTAGTTTTAGCCACCATTTCACCGTAGTGGCGCTCTAGAATGAAGGAGTGCACCACTACAGTGAAGTAGCTGCCAATCATATGTAGATCCATGTGGTTGCTACGTTGCTGTAATGCATTGCTATGGCAACATAGCACAATGTTTAGATGTGCCTATTATTAACTTTTCACTCCTCTCTCTCATGTATGAAAAAGCTGAAAATGATGGGTCTAGGAGGAAACAAACAGATGTGTACTTTTCACAGGCAAAGAAAACTCGTGATACTACCAACAAGAATTGTGTCAGAAATTCTCACAGCAGGTGGCATTGCTTGACTACTTTTACAGCCAGGGATTCCATTTTTAAGCTGCTCATATGGCGCTTAGAAAATTTTAAAAATTCAAAATAATCCTTTTGATCCAAAAGTGTCAGTTGATGTAACAGGCAGCCCAGCCTGGGCTAAATGTCTAGTTGGTCCCACCTGCATGCGGTGTCTGACTGGCACCCTATTTCAGCTAATGAATCAGCTGGCCACTGGTAGGGCATCCTGATTGGTTTCTGGGGGAGCAGCTGATGGCTAGAAAATGGTATTTTGAGGTTTGCTTTTGGAAACTGGCTTGTAGGTAAAGTAGATATTGCATTAGAATAATGGTCCAGGTGTGCATCAAGAGTTAATTGTTTTCTAAAAACCTGTTTGTGACAAAGTGTCCTTCAAGCCCCACTGTGTTTGAAGCCAGCAGACAGACAGACTAGGAAATTGAAGGCATGTAGCACACTGTTCCATAACATGAGATAAGGTGGCTTTAGGTCACAGTGCCAAACTACAGCGTCCTTGGAGTTCTGGTTTTGGTAAACAGGCAAAATTAGGAGGCCTGGTACATAACCAAATTAATAGGTGTGCATGTGATGGATTTGTTGGAAATAAAGGAATATGCTGACCGGACAGAATATGGATGGTATGATGACCACAGAGAAACCAATCAACGATACCCAGGAATGAAGAGTCATTAGAAGAGGAAAAGGATACAAAAAGAAGGATTTCAGAGAAGAAAGGGTCCCCAAGAGGAGAACCTGAGGTCACTATGGACAGAGGGCATACCACCAGCCAACTTGGGGAGGGTGGGCCTTGGCCTTTGACCTCCAGGCTGCTGACATCTGACATTCAAGAAAGAACCTCAGGGTGAAACTGGTGTACTGGCCAGAATTACCTTCCCTCTGCAACAACTCTAGGGCTGGTAGATATAGACTTGTTTGCATTAATCTTATCTGCTATCACTGTGTATCAATAAAATTTGTCTATAATTGAATGGAGAGGTTGTGGTTGGTCTGAGGGTCTGGGTCTGCCTGGAAGAAGGTATTTGGGTCATAAATCCAGTGGTGTTTATATATGGAAAATTATGAGGCAAATTCCTGATGCAATTTTGATTATCTAGTCCAATTTTGATTGACAAGCTTCCCTGGAATTGGTGAAGAAACAGCCAGGATGCTTTTGAGGACATGTGTTTAACTACCGTATTACCATCTTTTTGCCCTAGTGTCAAACTACCAAGTGATAGCTCCAGGTTTTTTGCTATCTCCCCCATCCTCACAATTTTACTTGTAAAAGGATGGAATTTATTACAGTTGGAATTTGTTGCAGTTCAAAATGTTAACCTAACAAGAGAATTGTTAGTTTAATGCCAAATACAAGGAGTGAACTTTAGACCTTGAAGTAAGGTATTTGCCAATGTTCTGGAGCACAGCAGTGGGAGCCTATTTGGAGAAGGCCAGCATCATCTGTAAGGCAGTTTGTCATAGTTATAGAACATGATATCATCTGAAGGGTGAAAGCCTAGTTTTCAGATGTGCTAATCATCTGCTGCTTTCCTTGGCTTTGAGGAGTTGTTGTGGTGGTTTTTTGTGCATCTGTGCAAATCAGACATGACTCTGTGGCACCTTCTGGAGTAGGGCTTTTTAAAATATGACTTTGTGAGTTGGCTGAACCAAGCTTTCAAATATCCTTTAAACTCTTGGGAATGAGTAGGCATAAGTGGAAATGAATGGCTTCCTGATTACACAGGGAAATCTCTTGCTAAATCAGGGTTTGGCAGCATGTTGCATTTTAGGCAGTGTGAATGGGTTCTTATACTGAATGCATCTCTGTTGCATAGCAGAGAGAGAGGGTGTGAGGTGCACATGTGATTTTTCCTGTGATGATATTGGCTGCAATACATTTGCAGTTCATAGGCAGTGAATGTGAACTTGGTTTAGTGGGAGTCATGGACACTAGGCATGTGCCAGGAGAGAAACACAAATCCCAGCGATAATTGAGGGTGGCAAGGCTTTTCTGGGGTAATTTCTCTCTCTTCAGCACTAAAGCAAATGATTAGAGATGGGGCTTAAAGTGAACTCAAAATAGTCTATTACTGCCCCACCCTAGCATTAAATTAGTTCATTACAAAATGTTTAGTGTGGTAAGCAGATTGTCTAAACACGTTCGTGGTTAGGGCCTGGTTTAAATTGCGATTTTGCATTTTTTTTTTTTTATGATTCCCATGAAAAATATGATTTGCAATGAAATGTCATGATATGGTTGCTTACTGGGGAGTTTCCCAGCAAGTGGACATATCCATGGCATTTCACTGCAGTAGTAGCAGCAGTAAGAGCCACGCAAGCCGACTCGAGTTACGCCCGTACGTCAGGGCGGGCTGGTGAATGGAGAGGCAGACACAACTTATTGGTTGTAAAAACTTTACTCACGCCACTTGCAATCATGACGCAGGTGGTCCGGTCGTCGGAACAACCACATGAGTTGCTCCAGCTGGCGGGGCCCAAGCCAGTTAATCCGTCCGCAATTCGAAGCCGGCGGGGAAAGGGGTACGTCGGGGTTGTGCTCGGCGACGGGAAGAAAGATCGATAGGTGATCAGTCTATCAATCGGCAGCCGCAAGTCAGATAACTTCAGAGGCACTCTGCAGCGTGCTCAAAGCTCTTCGACTTGGGCGGAAGTTGCGCAGAATTTTAAACGGCCAGCGAGCCAATTACTAGCCGCCACGTGTGCATAATTTAGCACTGGCCAATAGCGGGGCACA
>NW_005842715.1:298910-303379 GCF_000455745.1 Alligator sinensis
GTCTCATGTGGCCAGGAAATTCCCTAGTGCAGAGGCACCAAAAAATCACTGGGTTGTGACAGTGTTGTGTTGGCTCTTCAGGCGGCTTTCGATTAAGCTGGGTGGTGGCCAGCTGATTACGTCAGCTGAGGCTGCCACTGTGGGAGATTCAAAAACCCCACCAGAAGCTGGATGTGAGGAGGAAGCCAGCTGGTGAGATGCTGGGCTGACTGAGGCCCAGAACGCCAGCACAAACAAGCCCTCTGGCTCTGCCCTGTGGCAAATGAGTGAGGGCAGCAGTCAGAAGCTGGCCGGGACATCGCAAACCACGGTTCTATAGAAAAAGAGGCTCATGGCCGGTAATTCTCCATAGGAAATGTGACCGGCCATATCCACCCTGGCCCTGAAGCACCCATCTGAGGCCCCAGGGCCAGCACAGGGATCGGGGTGGACCCAAGAGGAAGAGGGGTGGGCAGGCTGAATTCCCAAGCCTGTGCCCCATCCACATTTTCATAGATTTCATAGATGTTAGGGCTGGAAGGGACCTCAAAGATCATCAAGTCCAGCCTCAGGGGCAGGAAGTCAGCTAGGGCCAAAGGATCCCAGCAGGATAAGCATGCAAACGTTTCTTAAATGAGTCCAGAGTAGATGCCTGCACCACTTCTGGAGGGAGTCTGTTCCAGGTCCTGGAGGCTCAAGACATTTTTTCTTATTTCCAGCCTAAAACTGTCTTGGAGGAGTTTATGACTGTTGGTCCTTGTTATTCCTTGGGGCGCTCTGGTGAACAGACATTCACCCAGATCCTGATGCACACCTCTTATGCACTTATAAGCAGCCACCAAGTCCCCCCTGAGCCTGTGCTTTTCCAGGCTGAAGAGTCCCATGGCTCTCAGCCTTTCTTCATAAGGCCTATTCTCTTGCCATCTGATCATGCATGTGGCTCTCCTCTGGACTCTTTCAAGCTTCTTGACATCCTTCTTGAATTGCAGAGCCCAGAATTGGATGCTGTACTCCAGCTGTGGCCTCACCAAGGCCAAGTACAGCGGGAGGATTACATCCTGAGATTTATTTGAGAAGCATCTATGGATGCAAGCTACAGTTTTGTTTGCTTTATCAGCTGTGACATAGCATTGGTGGCTCATGTTCATCTTGTGGTCAGTCATGACCCCCAAGTCTCTTTCAGCAGTGGTGCTAGCAAGTGAAGCACTACCAAGCTTATAAGTATGCTGCAGGTTTTTTCCCCCCCAAGGTGGAGTACCTTACATTTATCGGTATTGAACATCATCAGGTTTGTATCCACTCACTTACTAAGTTTATCCAAGTCAGCCTGGATCACTAGTCTGTCCTCAGGTGTGGACGCTATGCCCCAAAGTTTAGTGTCATTGGCAAACTTAGCCAGTGTGCTTCTGACACCAGTGTCCACATCATTGATAAAGATGTTAAAGAGAACCGGTCCAAGGACAGAGCCTTGAGGGACACCACTGGTCACGGAGTGCCATAATGATTCGCTACCATCGACCACTACTCTCTGGGTTCGACCTCGGAGCCAATTTCCCAGGCATTGGACTGTGGTGTAGCCGAGGCCACAGTTAGCCAATTTTTCCATGAGGAGATCATGGGACACCAGATCAAAAGCTTTTTTAAAGTCCAGATATATGACATCAATCTCTTCTCCCTTGTCCAGGTGATATGTCACCTGGTCATAGAAGGGGATGAAATTGCAGGTAGGTCTTGCCTGACCAACAAACCCATGCTGGCTATCCCTCAGGATGTTGCCCTCAGCCAGCTTATCCAGAAGGGTTGCCTTGATAATTTTCTCCACAATTTTACCAGGGATTGAGGTCAACCTGATTGGCCTGTAATTCCTGGGATCTACTTTCTGCCCTTTCTTGAAGATGGGTACCATGTTGGCCTTCTTCCAGTCTTCAGGTACTTCACCTGAGCGCCACAAGATTTGAATATATTTGCCAATGGTTGGGCTATGACACCTGCCAACTCCTTGAGTACTCTGGGGTGTAATCTGTCAGGACCAGCTGACTTGAAGGTGTCCAGCCTGTCAAGGTGATCCTTTACTAGATCAACACCGATGCTGGGTATAAATACGCCCTCACCCTGGCCATCCCATGACTTGCTAGGCAGGGCGGTCCCATTGGACTGATGAAAGACCAATGCGAAGTACCCATTAAGTAGATTGGCCTTTTCCTGGGTGTCGGTTATCAGCTGTCCTGTTTGGTTCAGCACGGGTCACTCCCTACATATCTGAAAAATAAATTTTTGTTATCCTTGATATGTGAAGCCTGATGGAGCTCGGTTGCAGCCTTGGCTTTCCTGATCCGCTCCCTGAAGGTACGGACCAGTGCTGATGACTACTCCTTGGTGGTAATTCCAGCCTTCCATCCTTTATAAGTGGTCCGGGCTCTTTTGAGGTGTAGGAAGTCCTCAAGTTTCCTGCTGAGCCAAGGGGGTTGCTGAGCCATTTTGCTAAGCTTCCTCTGAGATGGGATGGACATCCCTTGTGCTGTCAGGATCACTCCCTTGACCACTCCTTTTCGACTCCTCTGCCTGTCAAGTCATGGTCCCTTAGGGCCTTGACAATGACCCTGCTGAGCTTGTCAAAGTAAAGACGGCTTTCCTGAAGTCGAGGACTTCTATATTGCTGACTGACTTGCCAGCTTTGTGATGGGTAGTAAAGGTGATCAGCTCATGGTCACTATCACCCAGCTTTCCATCGATTTTTAGGTCACTGACTAGGTCATCCCTTTGGCCAGTACTGGTCCAGCAGCGCTTTTATGTCTTGTTGGCCCATAGACTTCTTGAATCGGGTAGAGCTCCTCCATGCATGTAAGGAAGCTTTGCAACCGATTGGATTTGGTTGAGTGCTCTTCCCATGAGATGTCCGGGTAGTTAAAGTTTCCCGTGACAACCATGCACCAAAAGCGTGCAGCTTCAGCCAGTTCCCTGGTGAATTCCTGGTCCAGCTCTTGTTTCTGGTTAGGAGGTCTGTAGTAGACTCCTACCATGATGTCCCCTGTGCCATGTTCCCCACATATTTTAAACCAGAGAGACTCCAGTCGTTCTTCCTGGGTGCCAATGTCAATTTGCAGGGATGTATAGCTGTCCTTGACATAGAGAGCTACACCCCCACCCCTTTTATCTGCATGATCTCGCCTGTACAGGGTATAGCCATCTATATCTGTGGTCCAGTCATAGGTGGAGTCCCACCAGGTCTCCGTTATCCCTATGATGTCATAGTCATTCTTGTTTAGCAGGAGGACTGGTTCCTCCTGTTTATTCCCTAAGCTTCTGGCATTGGTGTACAGGCAGGCCCCTGCCTTCCCTACAGATTGTTCCGAGGCTAGGGTAGGGGTGGGTTCCCTTAAGTGCCTTAGTCTGCTGGATTTACAAAGGTTGCCCAGTGGGCTTGCAGTGATGGTAATCCCCACATCCCCCGGTGGGCTTAGTTTAAAGTCTGGTTGAGCAGGTCAGCCAGTCTGGCTGAGAAGAGCCTCCTCCCCAGGGGAGTGAGGTGGAGGCCATCTCTCCTCAGCAGACCACTGCCTCTCACCAAAGAGCGGACTGCAATTGTGGGAGCTGAAGCCTTCACGATGACACCAGCACCTCCGTCTCTGGTTGACTACCTCGACCCATCTCTCCCCCATCAGCCCATGACCCACAACTGGGAGGAGTGAGGAAAAGACCACCTGTGCCCCCAACCCCCTAAGCCCCACTCCCAGAGCCCTGTAGTCTCTCATGACTCAGCTGGGATTCTCTGAGCCATGCAATTGTGGGAGCTGAAGCCTTCACGATGACACCAGCACCTCCGTCTCTGGTTGACTACCTCGACCCATCTCTCCCCCATCAGCCCATGACCCACAACTGGGAGGAGTGAGGAAAAGACCACCTGTGCCCCCAACCCCCTAAGCCCCACTCCCAGAGCCCTGTAGTCTCTCATGACTCAGCTGGGATTCTCTGAGCCATGTAATTAGTGCCCACATGGATAAGGAGTATAGGGTAGTGGTCAGAAGGCGGGATAAATTTTGGGATCCTCTCTGCTATGTCCCGGATGTGGACCCCCAGGAAGTAGCAGACTTCCTGGGCTAGGGACATCAGATTGCCCCCTCAGTCCCCCTCGGGAGGGAGTCTCCCACGATGACCACTCTGCGTTTCTTCTTCGGGAGAGTAGGGGTGGGTGCAGGAGCTGGCATCGTTGCAGGCTCTACTGGGGCTGCAAGAGGTTCATACCTGTTGCAAAGCCACAGAGGGGAGGGAACCTTGGTGCAGCGGGCCTTGGGGCCCTTGACCACCTTGGTCCAAACCCCTGGCTAGATAGTATGGGAGGTACCCGAATCCTCCCTTGTCCCGGAAGGTGATGTTGGTCTATCCTCCACCTCCTTTGAGGAGGAGGAGTCCCCTCAGGGCAACATATGGGCCGTAGTCCAGCATTGGTGTACCACCATGAAGATCCACGTGGTTGGCGAGTGGATGGGGTG